>NC_035435.2:91167859-91476024 GCF_002127325.2 Helianthus annuus | reverse complement strand
AGGCTTTTAAGGATTCAGGCCCAAAGCTTAAGTCAAGTTGCGACTCAGATCTGAAAGTGCGACCTGAAGCTGAGTGTGCGGTCAACTGTTCATTTTGAGCTGTGCGACTGAAGGTTCAGATGTGCGACTCAACCTCTAAACTGTGCGACTCAAAGGACTGTGTGACTCAACTTTTGAACTGTGCGACTGAACTGTTGGTTAATTGTTTGGACTATGCGACCCAGCATTTGGACTGTGCGACTCTGAACTGTGCGAGTTGTTAAGGTTCATCTGAAAGTGTGCAAGTTCAGTTATTGAATTGTGCAACTTGTATTTGAACCCTTTCAAGTGTGCGACTCTTTTCAAGTGTGCGATTGCTTTCAAGTGTGCGACTGATTTCAAGTGTGCGATTGAATTGTGCAGCCAATTGGACTGTATGGTTTCCTACTTGGAACCTTATATTGTGTTGAACTGTTTGACAAATTTTTGGATCTTCTGAACTGTTATTTGAACTATATTGTAACAATAAAGGCTACTAATCAATTGTTTTATATTTAAATTGTCAGTTACTTATATGTTTAATTGTTTTTCAGAAATGGATCAAATTAATCAATTGGGTTTGACTGAAAAAGCTGCTATTAATCAGGATCTAGATAAACATAATTGGAACTAACAACAGGATTCCCAGGCTGATATTGGGGGGATCCTTTTCGGAATGGAAATTCAGGTTTATCTAATATATGAGAATCAAAGATCCAAAGGCTTAGAGATCCATTTTTAACGGACCAACTGTGATCACCTATGTCGTGAACAATGCTGAGGGAAATACTGCACCTAAGCCTGAGTCGCAATATATTGACGAAGATCGTGAGAAACTCGACGTTGATGGCAAAGCTCTCGCTATGCTGCACTCTGCTTTAGCACCAGAAATTGATATTGGAGTTCGGGATTGTAAATCTGCCAAAGAAATGTGGGAAGCATTCTTAACTATGTATGAAGGAAACAAAGATATGAAGGAAAGCAAACGAGAGATGCTCACACAAAAGTTCAATCTGTTCAATCACTTCCAAGGAGAAACTTTGGAAAATCAGATTCAAAGATTCGTTTCATTGATTAGTGATATAATAACTCATGACATCGTGCTGCAAAACTTTGTTATCAACAAGAAACTGCTCAATGCCCTTCCAAGAAACTGGGATACAAATGTGACCGTTATCAAGAGATGTCGCACCCCCCTACCCCTGCCTCGGGAGGCGGGCGGCCGCGGCCTACTCAAAGATGGTGGTATCAGTGTTTATCATTATTTGGCAGCAGAAATTTCATCAGGACCGTAGTTAGGAAATATTTTATCAGAGTAAAATACCACATTTTATAATAATAAATATATTGGGATAAAACCTAAGTTATTGTTACAAATAGGTTTATAGGGATAAACCCTATTTTATTGAAATGAAACATCTTCTTTATTTAGGTAACTTTTATAGCCACTTTTCTAAGACTTCAATGCTGTCCAGTTGGCTTCTATTTGGCTTTCACATTTTGTTACCTGAAACGCGCTTAAAAACATTTTTGTCAGTGGAAAATACTGGTGAGTGAATCCCAATTTAATCAAGAAGTGTTTTATCATTTCACAGTATTGAGAGCTATTGCAATGTTTATATCTACACAATTACTCATTCAGTACTGTCAATCCTGACTGGTGGGTTATATTACTCATTAGCTATCTCATTGTCCAATGGTAACGTGTTCCACATTTTGTATACAAAACCCCAACATACCGGCAGTAATTTAAGAATTAAAAAGACTCAATCACTGCTATTTATAATTTAAAATAATTAAGGTTTTGTAAAAACAGTTTACAAAAAGGTTTACGAAAAGGAGATTACTCACATTGCTATTTTAGGTAATTTCATGTGGCTTCCTGTTTACAATCTATAAATTTTAAATAATGCACACGCGTTAGTATAATAACCCAATTTTACATTAGTTATACCCTCCACGAGACAGAACTCCAATGACTACATCGGGCAGAGCCTCAACAGCCGTTACAGAACACTAGATCAACAGGGCAGCGTATCTAATACGTAACCGGGGGTTAAAATACTTACAAAGAGGAAGAGCTTCACTATTTAGGGGGTATAATGCCCGGGTATTATGTCTAAACTACAGAAATTGAGAGAGTTTGAGAAATTTTGAACGGTTTCGACTGAATGCCGATCCCATCTAGTTATAGGGCCTGATCTGGACTTCCTCACAACCCGCGAAGGATACACAAGGGGCCTTCGCGCCCCGCGACATAGGGGTGTAGGGCCTAGCTACGCTGATTCGATGGGTATAGCTTTGACACGAGGCTGCCACGTGGTAGCTCAGGGTGCCGCCTCGTAGACGGGCGCTCATGGCCCGCGTAAGCCTTTGATGGCTCTGTCGCGGCCTCCCAGGGACCATTAAAAATTGTTTTTATTTAATTTTTATAAAAATAAAGGTATTTAGGGCAAATTTTAGTATACGGTGTGTATTTTAAGGCGTATAGGGGTGTTCTAATTATTTTAGGAGTGTCGAAAATATTTTAGGAGGTTTGTTATATCCTCCCCACCTTATTTTAGAACTCGACCTCGAGGTCTACTAGAATAGGTGTGGGTATTTTCTCTACATTTCTGATTCAAGCTCCCATGTGTATTCTGGTCCTCTCTTGGAATCCCATTTTACTTTCACTAGAACTAATCTCTTGTGTTTGATATTCTTGACTTTTATGTCTTCAATCTGTAAAGGCTTCTCTATAAATTTAAGCTTTTCATTTACCTCTATGTCCTTAAGAGGTACTACTAATGATTTATCAGCTAAACATTTTTTGAGATTACATACATGAAATACGTCATGTATTCCTGCCATTTCTTCTGGCAGTTGTAGCTGATAAGCTACTGGTCCTATTCTTCTGATAATTTCAAAGGGTCCAACATACCTGGGGCTTAGCTTTCTTCTCTTGATGAATCTTACCACTCCTTTCCAAGGAGAAACTTTTAATAAGACCTTATCTCCTACCTGAAACTCCAACGGCTTTCGCCTGTTATCAGCATAACTCTTTTGTCAATCGCGAGCTGCTTTCAGTCTTTCCCTGACTTGAATAATTTTGTCTGTCGTTTCTTGTACTATCTCGGGTCCAGATGTCACACCCCCAAAATACCACCTGCGGAAACCCCACTAGGCGTGTGACGTACCAGGATCTAGCCACCAATCACATTGAACTCAAAATAATATTTCAAATAAAAACTTTCATTCATTAAAATGAAGTGTTACAAAATATTTATTAAACTCAACATGTTCAGCGAAAGCATGAATCATTAGTTATGTTTTTCACATTCCAAGTGTATGAAAGCCATTAGATTTGTCTCGTGATTCCATGTATCTCCACCCATGACCACTCCAGCATCTCTGTTGGACCGTGTGCGACCCTAAATAGTCAGTATAAGGCAGTTCATCTTTGAATACAGAGGCGGAATCAAAGTAAACAAAGTCACAACAGCTATATCCTCTTAATTTCCTCTTTATTAATGCTTTCTGAGACGATTACAATGATTTCTGACAAAAATCAGGCAGCACCTTGACTCTAATTCCGCTCCAACGACTACTGAATGAGATCACACATCATGTATTTATAGTGTTGCTGAATCCGCTCGAAATGGTTCGAGCGGAACCCCATTTGATCATTTTCGAGCGGAATCACTATGTTTAGTTTGGAGTGGAATCACAAACTACCATCTGGAGCGGAATCATACACTCAACACTCTGGAGCGGAATCATACACTCAACACTCTGGAGCGGAATTACAATGAAACCTGATTTCGCTTCAAATGACATGAATGTCATTTGGAGCGGAATTACACTCTAAACCCTATTCTTGATTTCTGAGCTCCAATCTAACCTATCTAGACCTAAGACTCGATTAAGACGCAGTAAACAGACATTCAGAGCACCAACAGACTCCCCCTTGGATGTTGACGAAGTCTTCAACATTGAATCTTCAGTCTTGGTCTTTTCTCCAACTCTGTCTTCTCATTGCAAAAACTCTTTCTTCACAAGTTCAGGATCTCTTCCTGGCTCTATCTTCAGTCTCCCCTTTGACTGTTGATCCAGTCTCTACACTCCCCCTTTCACAGACTCCCCCTCTCGGTATGCTAGGATCTAGGGTCTTGGTCTGGTTCAAACTTTCACTTTTTGAGCCATGGGGATAATAAAATCCACAACCTGTTACTCAACCAATAACATTACAATCTATTGATTTTCAACAACAAATCACAATATCTACCAGTTTAGAAATCCACTCAAGTATTCAGGTCCAACTTAATGACCCTGATTACTCAATTAATCTACCAAGTCCAATTTAATGACCTTGGTTGATCTTTTTGACAAACAAACTGCTTTTTGTTTAACATTTTCAAACATTTTTCTAAAAATAACAAGTATCAAGTTAATGAACTTGTTTTGACTTTTTCAACAAATCACTCTTCATCAAGATAAACTCTCCTCATTCTCCAGTCCAGAACTTTTTCCTGCATCTGCTTCAATCCTCAAGAATTCAACAATCAACTCTCCACTTTAGTTTGTCGGAAAATAAAGCAGAAATAAAATCTTTTTGGATTTTAATAAAGTTTCTAAACTAGGAAATGAAATACAAAAACTTAAATTGCAGAATGTAAAGAAATTAAACTATTTACAAACATATTTTTGGTGAGCGTGTCAGGGAATCATATCAGCTTATCAGACAAGTTACTAGTACCGTTAAGCTTTAATTTCATACTTAGAATTAAATAATTCACGTAGATTGTCGATATACTGATCCAATTTAAATTCTCACACAAATTTCAATTTACTCAGGATACGATTTAGGTGTTTTAGGAACTTAACTCATTCATGTGTCCCACCTCTTGAATATACTCCCGTATCCAGAATCCCAATATTCAGTCTTACAGGTGACTATACCACGGATGATATCTGTAAGGGGTTAGATGCGAGGGCCGTGAGAGCTCAGGTCGATACTTCCGTATACGCAGAGAGATGACGGCTTCGACTTTTCGGTGTGTCCCCTTTAGAGGATCTTTTGTTTCAACAGCAATGATTATCAATTTTATTGTTTAATCAAGTTGCTGAGGGCGATGCTATGTTTCAAGCATTTGCGAAAAGTATTATTCGGGGACTAGGTCAGAACTTCCATTCAGCAGAAGTCCCGGAATAATACCCCAGATATCACTGAGAATAAAGACCTAGTATTTCAGAAAGAGGGACCTTTCAAACGAGATTTCAGGGGTTACCTATATATCCAAGTAGTGTTCCCCACGAAATAAGTTTCGTTTTGAAATTTTAAGTTTATATCCCGAACAAATCTACTAAATGTGCGAAAACCTATCGACACATCATCAGTGAGACTGCTTAATGCATTTATACTTTACATATCTTTAGCGTACTGTAACTGTCAAACCGATGTACTATCATTTTCCCTTTTTACACAAGCTCTTTTTCAGATTTCTAATGTTTTTGGATTTTGAAATTTTATCATGTTTTTGTATTTTTGAATATTTTACTGTTTTTGTATTTTTGAATTTATATCTACTCCCCCTAAATACCAAAACAAATAAAAAATCGATAAACCATTGCAGATTGTTTCTCATCTTCATCCGCAACAATACCTTCATCAACGCCAATAATGCCATCCGACACCAAAAGAAGCTTCATACCATTCAGTTTTAAAAGATATTTAAAACGTGTTTTGTCAAAAGCTTTGGTATGTAAATCAGCTTTCTGTTCGTCAGTGTGGATTTTCTCAATTCGAATCAACTTCTTCTCGAAGCAATCTCGGATGATGTGATGTCGAATTTCTATATGTTTAGTTTTAGCGTGATGTACTGGATTTTTTGTTATATTTATTGCAGCCTCATTATCAACAAAAAGAGGTGTGTTAAGAAACTGCAAACCGTAGTCGCGCATCTGTTGCTGTATCCACAGGATCTGAGAGCAGCAACTGCTAGCAGACACGTACTCCGCTTCACATGTAGATAGCGCCACAGACGTTTGTTTCTTACACTGCCAAGTAACCAAGCGAGGTCCAAAGAACTGGCATCCTGCAGTTGTTGATTTTGCATTGACTTTGCAGCATCCGAAATCTGAGTCGGAATACCCTTCGAGCGTAAAGTTGCCTTTTCTAGGATACCACAACCCCAATGTTGGAGTTCCTTTCAGGTAGCGTAATGTCCTCTTCACAATAATCATGTGTGAAGCTCTCGGGTTAGATTGATATCTTGCTGCGAGGCACGTTGGGTACATGATATCAGGATGTGAAGCAGTTACGTACATCAATGAACCGATCATGGAACGATAAAACGTCTCATCTGCCCTGTCTCTGGTGAGATCTGGGTGAATCCCATGATTTGTTGCTAAAGGGGTAGCAGCTGGAGTAGAACTTGACATTCCAAATTTCTCTAGAATATCATGCACATACTTCGTCTGGTGAATGAAAATTCCCTCAGGTAGTTGTTCAACTTGTAGTCCCAAAAAGAATTTCATCTCCCTCATTGATGACATTTCGAATTTCTGCTTCATAACTGATTCGAAATCTTTGCACAATTTCTCATTCGTTGACCCAAAAATTATATCATCCACATAAATCTGTACGATTAGAAGATGTCTGTCGACTTCTTTATTGAAGAGAGTGGCATCCACTTTTCCACGAATGAAACTGTTGGCTAGTAGATGTTGAGACAAAGTCTCGTACCAAGCTCTTGGGGCCTGGTGTAAACCATACAGTGCTTTGTCCAGTAAGTAGACCTTGTTCTTGTGGATCGGATCGGTAAAGCCCGGTGGTTGTCCGACATAAACCTCCTCTTTAACCTTCCCATAAAGAAACGCTGATTTTACATCTAGCTAATATACTTTGAAGTTCTTCCAAGATGCAAATGCCAGGAAAATTTTGATTGCTTCTAGTCGAGCTACAGGAGCATAGACTTCAGTAAAATCAATCCCCCCTGTTGACTAAAGCCCTGAACAACGAGTCGAGCTTTGTTCCGTACAATAACTACTCTGTCGTCTCTCTTACATTTAAGTACCCATTTTGTATTGATTTTCCTGTGACCATCCGGCAAATCCACTAGCTTCCACACTCCTAACATTTCAAACTGACTCAATTCTTCTTGCATCGCAATGACCCAAGAATCTTCAATAAGCACCTCTTTGTAAGTTCGCGGTTCGATCTGCGAAATAAAACAACTTAATGAAAAATCAGTTTGTAAAGGTGCTACTATAGAGTAAAAACATGTAAGCCCTTGGTCAATTTGACGTCTCGTGCGAACGCCTGATTGCAACTCTCCAATGATCAGCTCCTTTGGATGGTATGAAAGAGTTCATGGCATTACTTCGCTTGGAACATCTACATCGCCTTGTTGATGCATATTCGGTGACAACAGCTTAATAGTTTGATTACTTAGTCTTTGGATATTTTGTATTGGGCTTAGCTTATTGGTTAGTGAGTTTATTGTTGTAATGGGCTTGGAAAATGGCCTAGTCCATGTAGGAAGCCCAGTTCACAAACATGTGGTATATAAACATGTTTTTGTGATTAGGGTTTGAGTTGTTAGAGAATTTTAGAGAGAGAAAGTGTAGAGAGAGAAAAAAAACGAAATTAGGGTTCTAGAGGCAAGATCACAGATAGTGGCTGTGAGGTTGTGAGGTCTTGAATTGATTGTAAAACTGTTTGTTTGGATAATCAATAGAAGACCCGATTGATTATGAATTCTGTGTTTTCTACTCGTTTCTGTGCAAATCTGATCTAGAGGATTCCGCACTCTAGGTTAGATATACAATTCGGTGAAGATCCATATACATCAAGGGGACCTACAATTGGTATCAGAGCATTAGGCTCTTGAAGAAGCTCGGTTCAGAATTGGTGGCTCCAGAAACTTGAAGAAATTTTCGAAAATTTTAAAATCTGAAAACTAGGGTTTTGAAAAATTTCGAAATTTTTGAGTTTTGTTCTTGGGATTTTTGAAATTTTGGGTATTTTGATCTTATTGCGTATTTAATTTTGCTGTTTTTAGTGTTTTAGTTGCAGGAAAGTTGAAGATTTTGAAGAAAAACTTGAAGATTTGTTCTTCGTGTTCTTCATTGTGTTCTTCATAAATTTCAAAAATTTTTGCTGATTTTGGTGTTTTGATTTTGCAGGAAACTGTTAAAAGAATCTGGAAAATCTTCAGAAATTTCAAACCTATTGAGTTTCCAAAATTTTCTAGCAAATTTAACAATTTCGCAGCAAATTTAACATCTACACTGACAAACCGGTGAAATTAAGTCCTAGCAACTCGGTGACCGGTGAAATTAAATCCTAGCAACTCGGTGACCGGCGAAATTAAAATCCAAAGGCGACTTTGGTGACCGTTTTAATTGTCCTCAGCGACATTATTACGGTGATCGGCGAAGTTACTAGACGTCGTGCTAGCGAAATTATTTACCAGCGAATTTGATCAGCTAGCATAATTACCCAGCGAATTTAATTGATCAGAGGAATTACCCAGCGAATTTAAGTGATCAGAGGAATTACCCAGCGAATTTAAGTGTTCAGAGGAATTACCCAGCGAATTTAATTGATCAGAGGAATTAATCAGCAAATTTGTTCCAGCGAATTAAAAAAAAAACAGTTTTCGAGACGATTCGTTGGATTCGTTTTTTCCGAATTGGGTTTTCGACATTATATATCATTGGATTCGTTTTTTCGAGACGATTCTAAGGGTATAATTTGGGTAAAAACAGTTTTCGGAAAAATTTTGTATGGTTTTATCAGTACGGTTACGGTTACGGTAAAACTTGTTTTAAGATGGTTAAAATGGATAAGGTCAGTGAGACTGTTAAGAATTGGCCAAAGCTGAGAAACGTTAAAGAATATGTTGTCTGGAAGGAGGAGTTTGAATCGGTTGTGAAGAGTGAAGATACCAAAATGTGGTATTGTATGATTGATGGATATGTTGCTCCTACACGTCGTGTCGAAGGAAGGGTTATAGTGATGTCTTATGACAAGATGGATGAATCTGAGAGGCAGGTGGTTGATGCTGAGAAGAAAGTTTTAGCTGCAATTAAAATGTCCTTACCTGATGGCATCAAGCATACCTTTACGAAGTACACTAATTCAAAGGATATGTGGGATGCATTAGAAAAGCGATATCAGGGAAATGCAGATGTTGTGGCAGAAGAGAAGAAGAAAGCTGTTGAGAAGAAGGCTGCAAAAGTTTCAAAGGGCATGAATGGGGTGAATGAACTTACAACAGAGGTGAAGGTAACATCAGAACCTGTAAGTCATACATGTCATAATTTCACTGAACTACAGGGTCAAGTTAACAGACTATCGGAGCAAAACAAAATTCTGTTAGCTGAATTGGAAAAACAAAAAGAGTCAAATGTTCTTTTGATTAAAAGAGAGTCAATTAAATGAACTCAAATCAAATGAACAAGAAATCAGCAGTTTAACAAGCAAAGTCAATGAACTATTACAGATCATTGATTTGGCTCGTGAAACTGTGAAAGATAAAACTAATGAATTTTCTGATAAGTGCAGGGAATTGGCCGTTGCACAAGACCAAATTGTTGAACTTAAAGGAAAGTTAGACAAATTTGGAAATTCTTCATTAGTTAGGACTCAAATTCAAAAAGGGTTGAAAAAGAGTAATGATAAAAAGGGTTTGGGGTTTAGTAAAGCCTCATCTTCTAAAGATCAAGATTACTCGTTTTTACCTGATGAAAATGAGCTAATTGATTTTGTGCCTACTACACCAGCTGTAGTGGATCCGATAGCTGTGGACTTGCCAAGTAGTCCAGAAACTTTGAAAGAATCTGTTGAGTCTGACAGTACACCTCATAAATCGGATGAGGATACTGAAAAGGAAAAGAAGAAAACATTTAAAAAGAGGTTTAAGAAAAAGAGAAATTACAAGACAAAATCTTGTTTTAGATGTCACAACAAAGGGCACGTGGCGAGTTGTTGTCCTTTGAAGAAAAATAAAGAAAAAGTTGATGAGGTTAAGGATGGGAATAGGGTTGGTTTAAATAATAATGTGCAACCACATTGTCAACGTAATCAACCAAGGTTTCAATCTAAAACTTCAACACCAAGACGATTTGATAGACCAAGAAACAATTTTTCACATTTTAGTCATTTCAATGGTAAATCAAATCGGTTTCAAAATCAAAATAGAAATTTTGGATATCAAAATCGATACCAGAGTTTTGGTAATCGAAATTTTCAAAGAAGAAACGAACATAGGGGTTTCAGTAACTCAAATGTTCAACATAATCCAAAATTTTTTCAAAATTCACGGTTTGATAATGGGAGAAGAAGGTATCAAGATAGTAATTTTCAGAGGTCAGAAAATCCGAGATTTTATTGGAACTCTCGTGATAAAAGACCTAGTGAAAATTATAAATCTTGTTCAACAACGAGTACAACCTCCAAGACACCAGTTAGGTGTGATGGATATTGGTTAGAAGCATCTTATACTGATTTACATGGGTAACGAACTATTTATTGAGAATGTGCAGGACTGTTGATGTGTTTGACAGTGGTTGTTCCTGTAAAGCGTCTGAGGTGAATAGTAGGTGAACATGGGTAACGATGATGGATATGATTTTTCTAAACTTCAAAAGTGAAAAACTTATTGTCAGATTGAAGTGGGAGTCTGTTTGTGTTTGTAAATTTGTGTTTTTTAAAACTTGCTCCATAAAAACAAAAATTTAGGGGGAGAAATTTCCCTAAGCCAAAAAGAGTTTAGATAGTGCGTGTGTTTAGGGGGAGTAAGTTATACATTTTAAAATTAAAAAAAATACAAAAACATTATAAAATCCGAAACATAAAAAAAAATAGAAAATAAAAAATGAGTTATCACTGTGTGAAAAAGAAGAAATGATAGTACATCAGCAAGTTAGACTGTCACACTTAAATTGAACCAAAATTGCTTAAGTGTGATAGCAGCTTCATTATATGATGTATCAGTAGGCAAAAAGCATGAAATAATCAACTTACCAACGTGATATAAATCTAAATGCACTGAGTATGAGTGGGGAACACATCAGTGGTGTATGGTTTAATGACCTTAATTCTTGCGTTGATAGATTGCCAAAATCTGAAGTTTTGGGTCTTTATACTGTTGTTTCAACTAGGGATATCTTGGCTATCTGTCTGTTAGAACTAAAATTGTACATGACCCCAGAAAAGATAGTCACTTGGAATTAGCTCATTTCTATTTGAATGTCTGTATATTTCCCGATACACACAATTTTGATCTGATTCTGAAATCTTCTCTGAAAAAAGTCGTGTACCTCCTCTGCTGCATCCAGATATATGCTGACCTGGAGGTGCTAGGCAACGACAGCTTCTGCTGCATCCAGATACATGCTGACCTAGCTGTACGTTGTCGCGCTATAGATCTACTACACCCGAAAGAGGCCCTCAAGTGCCCAAAAGAAACCCAAGAAACCTATATCAAACTGAGACAATCTCATTTGATCTGTATATTATACCATCTCTACTAAAGATCTATTCTGTTCTCTTCTCAACCTATTCCCAGTTAAGATTTCAGAAATCTGGATTGGACTTTGTGGTAGGGAAGATACTTACATGATAGAGTGTGCTATTTATATTTCCAGGATTTGATTAGTATTTATTTGGGTGTTCATAGTTCAACAATAAAACATGATAAAACAGATTATATGCAGAACTGGATACAGTCAGGATATCTTAAAGGATGAATTCAGTATACTCACCTACTACGATGAATCTTTGTGCATACCTTGATCGCGGGGGTATATCCTGATGTGGGACACGCTGGTATTTCAGAAAATAAAATTACCTTAACGTATCATACGGTAATGGTACTTGAAATGTTCATGCATTTTGTTTAAGTGGATAAACATATTGGTAATCGTCTTGAACTGATTTTCACGAAAAATTAAATAAAGAATAATCTAATTGTGTGAAACAGTTTGATTGTGCTGATATGATCTTCTTACCAGTGATTCTCACAAAAATAGAGTGTTTATTGCTTTTATAAATAGTTTACTGCTTTCTTAAAATATCAAAAATACCAAAAATATTTTCTTTTTAAAAGGACTTCCATTTTGAACTGACAGGTAGTTGTTTTTGCAAATTAAGATAAAATATTGGTTTATCTTTAATGTGAAAAAGACTAATGGTTTTTCGAGATACTTGCTTGTGTTTCTAAACAGATTGATGCAGTTATCAACATGAAGTGCAGAATACAAGTAAAGTGCAGATTAAGAGTGAAGTGAAGATGTGTGAAGATGCATGGTAGGATCCTTCTACTACATTGCAGAGTGAAAGAGATGTGAAGAGTTGGAGCTTACTTGCTTAATCGAGGATTGCTAGCTAACTGATCTACAATGAATGAAAGTTTTGGAGATTGGAAGCATCAGCTAAGGGGGAGTCTCTTGATGTCAGAAGCTGTGTAGCTGACGCTATCCAAAGACCAAAAGAATACAAGATGTTTGAAGACAAAGTTACACTATGAAGCTATTGTCAAGGGGGAGTCTGTTGATGCATATTCGGTGACAACAGCTTAATAGTTTGATTAATTAGTCTTTGGATATTTTGTATTGGGCTTAGCTTATTGGTTAGTGAGTTTATTGTTGTAATGGGCTTGGAAAATGGCCTAGTCCATGTAGGAAGCCCAGTTCATAAACATGTGGTATATAAACATGTTTTTGTGATTAGGGTTTGAGTTGTTAGAGAATTTTAGAGAGAGAAAGTGTAGAGAGAGAAAAAAACGAAATTAGGGTTCTAGAGGCAAGATCACAGATAGTGGCTGTGAGGTTGTGAGGTTTTGAATTGATTGTAAAACTGTTTGTTTGGATAATCAATAGAAGACCCGATTGATTATGAATTCTGTGTTTTCTACTCGTTTCTGTGCAAATCTGATCTAGAGGATTCCGCACTCTAGGTTAGATATACAATTCTGTGAAGATCCATATACATCAAGGGGACCTACACGCATTCCAGATTAGTAACATTCTGATTTGCACCTTGTTCACTAATATGGTTTGTTTGACTTGAATCCTGAATCTGCTCCCCCTCAGAATCTGAATCACCACGATCAAATATCGGCATATTCTCAGATTCTTGATTATCATTCTGATCTGACTGATTATCTTGAGCAACTTCATTCTGTTGGTGATCATCATGTTCACCAGCATTGCTAGGACCTGCTTCATCGCCATTTGAAGTTTCCCGTGGTCTTCTATAATACTCAGCTGGGAACCTTTGCTGCGACTCGTACTCTCGCAAAATATCCAACTCATCAAAGAAATCTTCTTCTTCCTCTGATTCTTCCCTCATGTCAAACGAATCCCACAACTTGTCTTAATGATAACGCCATGAATCTCCTGGGTTCTGCGGCGGCATTTTATAACCTTGACATTCAACATTTGCAGCTTCAATAATCCGCTTCTCACTTGGAACAAAGACACGTCGCATAGGACTTGCATAACCAAGAAATATTCCCTCAATGCACTTCGGACCAAACTTTCCATGAGGCTCTATAACCGTACAGGGTGACCCGAATGGTTCAAGATACTTCAAATTAGGTTTGCGGTTATTGATCAACTCAAAGCATGTTTTGTTGAACTTCTTGACAGTGAGAACTCTGTTGAGCGTATAGCATGCGGCGGAAACAGCCCAAAACAAAACAATTAGATAAAGTAAAACTACATGAATAACCTATATAAGGTTATAACTAATGACTTATAAAAACAATTTAAATTCAAATAAAAGTTTCTAACTAATTTCACTCAATAAATTCACTTCCAGTTCAAAATTCAGAAGTTAATGATCAGAATCCAAACTGCTTACGAGCTTCTCAAGTCAGTACATAATATTATCTCAAACTCCTGTCATATAGCCTAAACATAAATTAAAATCAAACTAAACATATCGAACAAATTGAATAGTAATACCGATACGATCTCAATCTATCTTCAACCACAGGAAATTTAAACTTACATACGATATCAATATGATCGAAGAGAAAAAAACAATTAACAAATAATACCTGACCGCCAACAACTGCAACAGAAGGTAGAGCATCCCAAAGAGAAGAAAAAGTGGAGTCTCCGCCACCGTAATCACCGAGAGCAGTACAAGCTCAGACATGAGATATAAAAGCACTTTTTTCGACTTCGGTATAAGTGGTTATTAACAGAGTTGGAATAAAACCCTCAGACATGAGATATAAAATCACTTTTTTCGTCTTTGGTTTCTGCGGTGGACTTTGCTTGTGATTCAGCATTGACGGCAAACACGGCGTCTGCTGCTGTTGCTGCATTTGCGTTTCTTGAAGTATCAACGCAGCCGCTTCAGCTGCTTTCTTCTATTCCCGCTCACGTCACCTCTTCAGCTCCCCCTCCACCGCTTTCTTGGCGGCATCCGCTGACTCAGCACGCTTCAACGCTACCTCTGTTGCCACCTTCAGTTCATCAAACTCCTTTTGCGTTGCTTCCAGTTTCTTCATAGCTTATTTTTCACTCGCTCTCACCGCCTCCACCTGCGCCATTGCTGCTTCCACTTTTATTTCCGCTAGCTTCTCGGATTCCTCGACTTTCCAGCTTAACGCGTCGAATTCTTCCTGTGAGATTGTGATTTTGGGGCCCGATTCCAATGTCGACGCGCGTACTGTGTCGGTTCTTTCGGAAATTGTTTTTGTATCCTCGAGAGCTTTTGATTCAGCTTTTTTTCACTTCTTCAGCTTCCATTAACACAACTTTGAGTTTACTTTCAGCTTCTTCTAAAGCAATTCCCATCGCTTCTACTTCTTTCTTCAATACTTCAGCTTTCACCTTCATCTCTTCGGATTCTTGTTTCGTGTTTTCGATCTAGGATATCAATTGTTGAACCGTGATATGATCCTCTTACACAAACTCACAAAAATATTGTCTGTATATATTTCTTTACTATATTTCATTCAAAATCAAAAATCCAAAAAGATTTTCGGAGTGTTTTAGCATAAAATTTTTGAAAATACAAAAAGATTTTTGACAACTGATGTTGAAGAGCTGATATTCAAAATTCAAAGTGCTAATCATGATGAATTGGATTGAGAAAGTTTGTTGAAAAACTTTGAATGTTATATACAAATGTTTTGAAAGATTGTGTGGTTAATTAATCAAGGTCATTCATTTGAACTTGATGAAAATATACAGATTGATGAATGAATGATTTCTACTAGTAAGTTTCTTAAATCTAAGTGTTATAAATTTGTGAAACTTATGTTGAGGTAGAGGATGTGCAGGTTAACCAGGTTTCAAATCCTGAGCAGATGCAGAACAAAGCCAGGAATTGATCCGGAACTTGTGAACCTGTGAAAGCCAGACTACGATCCCGACAGCTGAGTCTAAGGGGGAGTCTAAAGACGAACTCAACGCAAGAGGAAGCATGGATTCAAAGAGCCAGATAACTATCTTGGAGGAGCTTGTATACGGAAAGCCAGGCGTCGATCCTAAAAGCACGGAAGCTTGACAAAAGGGGGAGCCTGAAGAAAGAGACTACCGAGAGGGAGAGCAACTGAGTCTGAAAACAGATCCACGGGTATTCTGTTCGAGAAAGAGAAAGACAAGACGCTACGAGATTGACTGCGGCAATATCCAAGGGGGAGTCTGTTAGTGCAGTAATGTCTATCGCCTTCGTCAATCCGAGCCGTAGCGAGAAACAGTTCAAAACGAGCTTTATATTGTAATAATTAGATAGAAGTAGCAAGGTGGCATTTTGGTAATTAATGAGAACTCTCATTAATTCCAAGGGCTATATATAGGAGAGTCATGTCATCATTTGTAAGACTTTGCTCATTTGGAGATTTAGTAGATCTAAGCTTAGAGAGAGAAAGTCTAGAGAGAGAAAGCTCTCTCACGTGATTCCCTGCATTGTACTCGTTATCTTATTCAATAGAATCACGTTATTAGTACATTCTTGTGTGTTCGGTCACGCACGTTCACGGATTCCGCACGTCGAACGTTCGTTACGCAATCGTACGGTGTCAAAACCGATCCTACAAGTCGGTAACTTTGAATCTGCAAGCATTGTTCTAGCCGTCTCGATTAGTGACCGGTTTTTGCGTTCTGCGACTCCATTCTGCTGCGGAGTGTACGGAGCACTAAACTCATGTAATATACCTCTTTCATCACAAAATTCTTCCATCTTGCTGTTCTTGAATTCAGTACCATTATCACTTCTGATTCTTTTGATACGCCTTTGGTACAGATTCTCAATCTTCTTAAACAACGCCATCAAACTGTTATAAGTTTCATGTTTTGACTTCAAAAATGATACCCACGAAAATCTGGAATAATCATCAGTAACGACCAGACAGTAGTAGTCTCCTGTAATACTTTTGACATTCACATGACCAAACAAATCCATGTGAAGTCTCTCCAGAGGTCTTGAAACTGAATTGACTTGCTTTGTTGGGTGTGACTTTTTCTTCTGCTTACCTTTAACACAACTAATGCACTCCCCTTCCAGATGAAAACCTTTCACATAAACACCCAACACTAAATCGTTATGCACCAGGTGATTCATCTTCCGTAGGTGAATGTGACCCATTTTCCTATGCCACAATCTCGATTCTTTTTCAGTTGCTCTAGACATAAAACAATGAGCCTGACCCGTGGTTGTAGTAGCGACGCTCATGTCCAACACGTACAGATCATTGACTCTTGTTGCCCTCATGATAATCCATTCCTCAGGGACAACAAATCCTGGCTTCAAGATCAAACATTCTTTGTCAGTGAAGTGAGTGGTATACATTCTGTCACAGATCTGCGAGATACTTAGTAGATTGTTCTCCAGCTCAGCAATGTAGTTAACTCTCTCAAACGTCACAATCCCATTAGATAACGTTCCTTCACCTACAATTCTACCACCTTGATTACCCGCGAATCCTACATAACCTCCATTAATATTTCTAACATCATAAAACAATGCAGTCTTCCCTGTCATATGTCTAGAAGCTCCACTATCCATGATCCATCTCGAAAAAAGTTTTGGAAGATCCTGCACATAACAGAAATTGACTTAAAAACTTCAATAAAGATGTCGATTCATGCTTCGCGATCAAGGAAGCTCCGGCAAATCAGGTGTTCATTCAACAAAGAAGATATCCACCCAAGCCTGACCAGCCTTGGGTGTCACCTTGTTGCTCTCAGCTTTCCCATTTTGTTTCTTAAAATTTTTAGCTTGAAGTTGTGGAAAATTTGTATCATCCACAATTGGGACTAGATTCACCACCTTTTTCTCTTGTGAAGTTGAAGTTTGTTTCTCTGTTTTAGGCTTCCAAATTTGTTGAGATGATGTAACCCGTTTGTAAAATTTGTCATTTTTAGTTACCAACTTCTTTACGGGTTCATTTTTGATCTTGGTGATTTGGTTTTTCAAAACCATTTTCTCAACAATCATTGGTGCTTTTCCCTTCACATCATCTTTCTTCTTTTGAGTCTTTACAACTTCAGTCTTAGGCTTCAAGTTGGTACACTTTCGTGCAATATGTCCAACTTGATTACATCTGAAACATGTTCGGGTGTCAGCTACCCGACTTGTGCCTTCAGACTGAGGTTGTGAAGCTTTCTTCTCAAAGAATTCTTCATTCGATTTCGAAAAAATCCTTTTCTCTTCATCAAACAATGAACTCGAACTATTCACAAACACTTTCTTTTCGACAAACCTTTTGTTTTGAACATTCTTTTTCTGATATGACTTACCACCCTGATAACCACCCGACCATCTGTTTCGGTTGTTGTTGTAAAAACGTGGTGGAACAACAGGTTTCTTATAGTAAGCTTTATCTTTTTCAAAATTCATTTGTCTCTTTGTTTGACTCAAACTGTTCACTTCTAACAACTCAACTTCAACCAATTTGAAAACATTTGTTAGCTTGTTCTCATTAACATTCTCAATGGGAAACTCAGAATCCGAATACAACTTATCAGATCCCGACAACTTGTACATGAAAAGAGTAGGTTCATCATTTAAGTTGTTTTTGGACTTTTGTTTCGGAATGTATTTGTCCAAGAAACATCCATCATCTTCAGCTGAATCAGACATCAAAACACTTTCAGCTGTGCTTTTAACAATCTCTGTCTGAACACTATCATCAGATGATGTAGAAGAAAATGTAACATCAATTGAATCAGGAAGTTTAACTTCATTCTCTTCTTCAATTTCAACCAACCTAGATTGCTTTTTCGAATAATTGTCTAGAACAGGTGGTGGAACTCCATGAAAACCCACCCCGGTTCCATCAGAAAAGACATCTTCGCCAGCTTTGTTTTTGCCAATGGGTTTTGGAACAATATGTTGCAAAACAAAGCTTGCGGAGTTGTAACTCTTAAGCTTCAACTGGATTCGCTCATTTTCAATTTCTGCTTCTTGAAATTTAAGCTTTAATTTTGCGATTTCATCCAGTTGTTGATTGATTAATTCTTCTTTTAACCGAAGCAATATCGTCAGTTGAACATTTTCTTTATATGTTTTACCATTTCTGTCATCATTATCTTTCATTGTACTTTTAAGCTTCTCAAATTTTTCAGTGATCTGACGATTTTCAAGAACTAACCTTTCATTTTCATTCCTAACCTTTTGTTGGTCAGTTTTATCATTTTCAATTTTTTTAATTAATTCTCTTAATCGTTCAGTTGAAGCTTTCACCCTTTATCACGATCAAGAATTTGATCCTCAACACTTCTGACTTTCGCAGTCAGATCCTCAATTTTCTTACCATTGAGATAAGTGACTGTACTACAAACTTTGCATTCTTTGATGCAATTTTTGCAGTCAACATCACCATTGACTTTCTTACCTGACTCAGTCGTTGACATGTTTGAACTGACCTGGCTTTTAGATTCGGAGACGGATTTAGAATCTACCTCAAGTGCCTTAGCAGCCAGCACCTTGTCAGCCATTTTTCCCAAGTTTTCAGCATTCAACTCTTGTGTCGTGTCAATGATCCCAGTGTCAATCTTCTCTGACTTCTCTTTCTCTTCTTTCTCCTTCTCTTCTTTCTCCTTCTCTTCTTTCTCTTTCTCTTCTCCGCTTCCCCACCATTTCTTCTGCCAATAATCATCTTCATCTTTAAATTCTTTGATTATGGTTTCCACATCAAGAGTGTTATGGTCCACAGCAATGTTCCCATATGGGTCAAGATAACATTCCCTATCTGGATCCCATCTCTTTGCTCTTTTTCCTTCCGAATAGATACCAGATATTCTGATCAATCTGTTCGTGGCCAACAACTTTCTGTGATTATACTTCTGTTCTTCAGTTTTGTTATCTTTCCAAGGAATAGGTTCAGTTTTTGCCATGAAAGCATATCTAACCGCATCCTCTTCAGGTAACAACTCACTCCAGTCGTAACCTTCATCGTCGTGAATTACTGCAAGAGCTCTAGATTTTTCTTTGTTATCTTCAATCTGCTTCATTCTTGGCGGCTCTGATTTATTCTGATGATAAATCGCCTTCTTGTAGTAATCTTCTCTGAATGGGTTCTCAAACTCATCGGCATACGCATTCCGGCATTCACGTTTAAAGTGACCTTTCTGCTTGCACTTGAAGCACATCAACTTAGACTTGTCAAAGCCTAACTTGGTAGACGGTCCACCAATAGACTTCCTCCTTGTTATCTCCATGAAACGCTGTGCCCGACGAACTGCACTGGCCATACACCACCTTATGTCGATCAGTTCCATCTCCTCAGGATCAATCTGATCATAATCCTCCTTCGTCAGGTTGGTGTTGCATATCTTCCCTGCTACAAGACTTTCATAAGATTCTAACACAGATGCTAGGAAAACCATCTGTTGTTTAGCAGACTCCTCGCTGAAATTCTGAGCGTTCTTTAAGTCTACAGCGATGTTGCATTGAAATAGATTCTTTGCATCAGAATGATTTGCAGATGACGAAGATCCACTGTGAAATCCACTGCTTTGAGTCTCTTTGCTTGATGAATTTGAATTCTCAGTAGAAAATGCAGTTTTGGGAGATGTATTCTTTGGCATCATGCTCTTTGGATAATACAAATCCAAATTCTGCTGGTACGATGAGTGATTTACTTTGTATGTCTTCTTTAACTCCAACTCGTGATTCTCGAGTCTCTCAATTAGCAAATCTACAGTCAACTCTTCTGGCTGCTTGATAGTATTTTTCAGCATTAAGGCATAGTATTGCCAATCCATCTCATCTGGCAAAGCATCAAATAATTTGTCGACTAGCTCTTCTCGAGAATAAGAAATTCCATGTCTCGCCAGTTCCAGTTTCAGGTGCCCAAACCTCTCAATCATTTTACAAACTGATTCATTCTTTAAACACCCAAACATGTCAAACTCTTTTCTAAGTAGTTTCTTTTTATTTTTCGTTATTTCTGTACTTCCTACACATTTGTTTTTCAACTTATCCCTGAGATCTTTAGCACTAGAGTATTCGATCAAAGATATTATATCTTCCCGAACAGATTGAAACAACAAAGCAACACATTTCTGCTCAGCAACAAACGATTCTATCTCATCGGGTGATGTTAAGCTTTCGCCACGTTTGCCTCCATCATCGTATCCATTTTTTAGACTCTTCCAGCTGGAAAAGCAAAAGCCATCAACCAATCCTCAAACTTCTTTGCCTACCGATTGTATTCTTCGATAGCCATTAACTTTGGGGGTTTGTTATAGGTTCCAAACGCGCTTTCAACTTCCAAAGCATCCAATAACTTTTTCTTTGTATTTGGCGTGTTTTCATTGGTGTTGCTCGAAGAAGTATCGTCTCCAGAATTTCCAGCAAACGCATACATGTCGCTAAACGGGTTCATGAAAAGATCATCCATCTTGAACGTACCTGAAAAATCAGCAAACACTTAGAAAATTTTTCGAAATTTTGAAAAACAGCAAATTTCGAGCGAAATCAGCTTATGAGCGGAATCAACAGATAATATTCGAGCGAAATCAGAAATAATCTGATTTCGAGCGGAATCAGATGATAAGTTTCGAGTGAAATCAGAAAAGTTATGATTTCGAGCGAAATCACATGTAAAATTTCGAGCGAAATCAGAATTTTATGTTTCTACGAGCGAAATCAGCTATTTCGCTCCAAATGACCCAGTGTTTTCGAGCGGAATTAGATTTTTCTACGAAGAACTTTTTCAAGCGGAATCAGGTTTTTTAGGTTATTTTTACCATTTTTACTTCGATTTTTAACCTGATTCTTACTAGGGTTTGTTAATACTATGTTTTACACAATATACTCGAAATTCAGATCATTTCAACCGTTGGAACTAGTTCAAATCAGAAAAGTATGAGAAGAAGAGAGTAGAAATGAGAAAATCCGGTAGAATCAGGCTGCTATGGTATGAACTCCTCGTCCTGAGCTCTGATACCACTTGTTGGACCGTGTGTGACCCTAAATAGTCAGTATAAGGCAGTTCATCTTTGAATACAGAGGCGGAATCAAAGTAAACAAAGTCACAACAGCTATATCCTCTTAATTTCCTCTCTATTAATGCTTTCTGAGTCGATTACAATGATTTCTGACAAAAATCAGGTAGCACCTCAACTCTAATTCCGCTCCAACGACTACTGAATGAGATCACACATCATGTATTTATAGTGTTGCTGATTCCGCTCGAAATGGTTCGAGCGGAACCCCATGTGATCATTTACGAGCGGAATCACTATGTATAGTTTGGAGCGGAATCACAAACTACCATCTGGAGCGGAATCACCTCAATGACAATTTGGAGCGGAATCATACACTCAACACTCTGGAGCGGAATTACAATGAAACCTGATTTCGCTTCTAATGACATGAATGTCATTTGGAGCGGAATTACACTCTAAACCCTATTCTTGTTTTCCAAGCTCCAATCTTACCTATCTAGACCTAAGACTCGATTAAGATGCAGTAAACAGACATTCAGAGCACCAACAATCTCAGACATCAAGTTCCAATGATATGTACCTATAGGCCTGCAAGCATGCAGAAAAGTGTATCAGCATAACGCTGGTGAGTTCACAGTTGTGTTTACTGAAAATCGTGTTACATGTTTTGATGTCAAAAGTTTAGTTCAGTTCAAAAGCAATTCCGAAAACAATGTTGATAATAACTCGATACCGCAAGATGGCTCCAGATTGTTTGCCCTTCCTCAATGCCCCTATCAAAGCATTGATCGAGTGGTTAACGTAATTAGTTCACGCCTGTCCTCCTCGGTACGGTGTGAGGGTGCCAAACCTAATAGCGCTATCAACTAAATACCTCGTTGCCTCCCCGACAACTATTTCGGTAGAAGATGGGACTTAAGGTGATAGGAGTAAGTGTATTATCCAACATTTCGGTTTAACATTCCGGTCAAACCCATTACTCAATATTCCTCCCCGGAATATTTACCAGATGTCCCTCCTCGGGATGCATGCTTGAATAAGAGCAGTGAACTCACCTTAGATTGCTCGGTATGTCATGTTACCCGTTCCAGTTGGTCAACCAAACCCAATTTGTAGAGCGAATAGGATGTTGTTCCGTAGCCAAGAAAGCTTCGACATGAGGTTGGGTCGCCGTCGATCAGAGGGAGAGAGAGGAACAAGATTAGGGCTTGGTGTTTTGATGTTTTTAGAATAAATGAGAACCATTCTCAATTTGATGTGTGCGCAACAAACTCGGATCATGCGAGTTGGACCCTTGGACCCATCTGGGCTCCGTTTTGGACTCAGAGGACTGGGCCGGGAGTTATTTATATAATTGGCAAGGAGAAGGGTTGGCCCAGATGAGGGGTGTGCGACTGACTGATAACTCAAACTCAATGCCTAATAGTAAAACAACTTATAGTTATGTAAACAATAACAATCTCCTATAATTAAATCACGTTTGTTATATTAAACACTCTGTAACAACATAATGCGGCGTATCAATACCAGCTACAGGTCATGGGATCAGGTAATGCTAACCTTGAAAGTTCGGGCTGTCACATGATCCCAACTTGAAATAAATTTCGTCCCAAAATTTGGTAAGCAATCTTAGAAAAGTGGAGTGGTAGATCAAGATAACTGTGGTAGAAAAGTGGGGTGCCACATCATCCCCAACTTGAAAGGGAATTTCGTCCGAAATTCATCAATCTCATCGAGATTAGATCCAACAGCTTTGAATAACTAAGGGTACTTAAACTCGAGTTCCAATGAACCCTCGTATCTGGAATTCGACTGTGTTTTGGTTCCTTAACAATTACAACTTATCATCGATCTATGGTTCTAGCGAAGAGATTGCAAGTGTTTCGTCAGGCAACCATTTCCACAAATTTGAGACGTGAACAATAGTGTGAACATTGTTCGATCCAACGTATTGTGTATTTAGGTTGCCGCCTTCCCAAAGCGCACCACACCCTCCCATTGCCTACTGCGACTTCTAAGGGTTTCCTTCACTTATCAGCTTTTCTGGCAGTCATACACTGCCTCCATACGATTTCCGATTTAAACAATATTCTCAGAAATTTCGAGTACCAGTTCTAAACTTGTGATTAGGTTGTCACCCACCTCAGCCCAACCAAGAGGTGATCGGCATTGCCGTCCGTACAGTGCCTCGAACGGCGCTATTGGAGTATTGGAATGATAACTGTTGTTGATGGGACACTCTGCCAAGGGCAAACGTCTTTTCTAATCTTTACCACTGTCGATCACATATGCTCGCGGCATGCCTCCAAGTGTTTGGATGGCTCGCTTGCTTCGGCCTTTCGTCTGAGGGTGATAAGCAGTGCTCATGTCTAGACGGTGCCACAACTCAGATGCAAAATGCAGATCATGTAACACCTCGTAAAATCATACCCAATAAAATAAAGACACGTGTCAAGTAAGACAAACGTGTCAGGAACCTGGATCAAATAAAAGATGTATGGTAGGATTTAAGAAGGGCGACATGTTATTAAAATACCTCTGAGCAACCCAAGTTATGAATCCCAAGACCTTAAATCGTTATGATAAATATCTGATATACTAGCCGGTTGTTCCTAAATAGATAAATTCCATTTTTATATGGAAATTGGGTTCTTTAGAATGTTACTACAACATTCAGGAAATTTAGATTCTTGATTAAAATAATTGAACTTGAATTAATTCATGTCCATTGTGAATTTTGTTATTTCCGACACATTCAAAACTTCCCACAAGATCCAAAACATGTAAGTGCATGCAAAGCATGCAAGGTCTGAGCAAAGGGACCCTCAACTGATTAAAGGACCCAAGATTCGGAGACTACAAAGTTGCATGGCCAATACTTGAAAATTTGCAAAATTTTTGTCCTTAGACCATCGGTTACGGACCGTAAGGGTCCAGGCTTACGGTCTGCAATGATCATATCTAGGCGCATCAGACCAGGGTCGGTTACGGACCGTATCCGTATAGGCTTATGGTCCGCAAGTGGGTGCTTACGGACCGCAAAGGCTTCAGCTTACGGTCCGTAAGACTGTTGCTGGCAGCAGAAGTGGACAGCTGCCTGTTCAGCCAGTTCCACCACCTTATATGGATGGTTTTCAAAAATTAGGGGTCTTGTAACTGGTTTTTAGCTTCATAGGGACACCTGGGAGGATCTCATGACCTTGGTAGACTTGTTTAGCATCATCCTAAAGATTTGGAGTCACTATATAAGGTGAGCAAAGTTGCAACATTTGATCACTTATTTGCAACTCACTTGAAGCAGTGTTCTGGAACATCTCTGGACTTCAACAAGCTCCTCTTAGGTCCCTAATCATACTTAGGACTCTTGTAAGTGTCCTTAATCCTCTTTAATTCAGTTTAGCTTAGTTAATTAGCTAAAAGTCAAACCATCGTAATTAAGGTTTGACTTCGAGATTAAGCTATAATTATCTAGTCAAATCTCGAATTAAAAATACCTATAAGTAGGTAATTATGTGGGTAATAAACCCTTAAAAGGGTACTCTCTGATTCCAACTCTAACTTTGTCAATTCTCGGGTCAAAGCTAATTACAAAAAGTTAACAGAAAGTTTTATTTCAAATTAATGCATAATTAGCAATGTAGGATCCATACAACCTGTTTTATCATTAATATAACTTGGTAATTAATGTAAGAACATGTCTAAACATGTTCACCCTGACAATTTTCAGTTTAGGCTCGGTTTGGAACCGAAAGTCGCATAGTTTGACTTATACTTTGACTTTCAGTTCTGACCCATTTAAGCCAAGTTTAGGATTGCCTTAGAGCTTCTTTTGGACCTAGTTACATGTTAGTATAACCCTCTGTGATTATACGACTGTGTTCATTAGTTGTCTAATTATTATGCAAGTTTCCGTTAATTGCCTAAATGTTGACTATTATGCCCTTTCCATCATAAATTATGATTTTTGAAAATGTAAAAGAGTAGACACCTTAGTTACTGATTTATAAACTTGTACCCAAAATTTGATATCAGTTTGAGGTCTAGAATAGGAGTTATGCTCATTAGCGTAATTAGAAGCCTTTTTAGTAGCTAAATGGCGTAATTAGCGTGTAGCCTATATAAACCCAAATTTTAATATCAAACTTTTTACCTACTGATATAAAATAATATTTTGGGATTTTTGAAGATTTTTATTTATTTTTAGGCTGAGCATAACTTAGAGTTTTAAGCTTATTTCGGTTATTGCTGGTTTTTCCCTTTTGGGCTATAAAATGTATTTTATAAATCCTTTTAACCTCAAACCTTTTTCTACTGATTCATTATGTTAAATAAATTATTTTGAGCCTTCTGGAACATTAAAAATATCAGCTTTCTATACAAAACCCGGAAATGGCTCCAAATCGTCTTTTTAAACGTTTTAACGACATAGTATGTATCAAAACTAGTTTATATATATAAGGTTTGATACCTACTGATATATTCAGTAAATTTTTATATTATAGCAGTAAACAAAGGTTTTAAACTCAGATTCTCAGTTTTGACCTTTTAGGCTTATGTTAAATTACCAAAATGCCCCTACGGTGCATAATATGGTTATAATTAATAAATTTCACATATATGTTATACCCTGCTGTTATAACTTATCAAATTAAGTATATTTACTAAATGAATCAGACCTGTAACTCAGATTACAAATTAAACTCTTTTATACCCTTTAAAAATACCAAAATGCCCTTATGAGGCATAGTTTGAGATTAAAATTATTTTGGGCATAATAGAAGATATCTTACTGATGTCACAACATATTTAGTGCATATTAACTCAGGGAACTTGTATATGATTCATATGGTTACTCGTTACGCACTTTCCGCGTTCGGATCGACTTATCTAACTAGTTTACATACATTAGCCGAAACGGGTTAAACCATATCAGTATTGTCTCAAAATCCAGAATGTGATTAAGTTACCCATATTAAACAAGCATGCAAGCTTGTCGGGTCAAAACCACATTCTAAACCATTCTTCGCTTTATTATGCGTTTGAACCGTATCATTCTTTAAGACTAACCGGTCTAAGCCTACCCATATTAAAAGACCCGTTAGGATTTTACTAGGTTATTATAAACCTTCGTTTCAGAATAGGAGATCCAGTAAAAGCTATTTGCACTTGCTTATTGTGATTATACTTGCTCAGGTAAATACTTTTAACTTATTTTCCCTATACGGGCTTGGGGTACGGTATATAAAATACCGCTTGGTCGGGCAATGAATCTTTAATCAAATGTGGGTTAATTCATTGAAATGACCCGTTAAAATTGTTTTGTTTGCTTAAAGCCTTTGGGGGGTTAATGACCATGTCCTGGATATCCTTGGCATCATTTTACGAAATGGCCACGACCTAAGCATACGGGTGTAGGCGTACACCCGTTGTGCATAAATATTAAGGTATAACCGCCAGTTTCGGGGGAAACTGCTGCGGAACTATACCATGTGGTGTGTCTATTGATCTTTAACCCGGTATAGTCCCGGGCTACTGGACGCATAAGAAACATGTAAAGCTTTTACAAGTTTATATTCAAATAATTATCTTAAGTTATAAAAATCTTTTTGTGCCTTGTGCATTTAAATCAATTTTAAACCTTTTCAAAATGAGTCAGTTAAATTGTAATTACTAGTGTAAACTGACGTATTTTCCCAAAAAGATTAAGTGCAGGTACTACGCGTAATAGGCTGGCCTCGTCTTAGCATCAGTTAGAGTCTCGCAAGCTTGGATGCAATTTATCTGTTGAACAAGTTGTAGGTCCCTAAAAACCCGTGATATCACTCAATGGTTCGATCGAATGCGGAAAGTAAGATCAAACCGAGAAGAACAAAAAGATAATTTTCATTAAATAACGTAGTGTCACTGATTAGATCGCACACGGTTTCAACGAACCGTCTGGTACGATCTTCGAGAACCTTGCACATAATCCCTAGGATTGTCAGGTACAAGGTTCTCCTTTGGGGATTACATGGTGACACTATGGGAGAGCTCTACTACAAATAAACTAGGCATGACTATTTATAGGAACCTCTACCCCATTGGCCCACATGGCCTAACCCAAGCTCATAAACTGCAAGTTGAATGTCATCGAACAACCATCTCTCAGCGGTCATCTCTGTCATCCTTTTCATCTCCGGCGACCGTTGTTAATCACCGTCATCGTCTCTGTATAACGTTTCTTCTCCGGTCACCATTACATCTCCGACAAACACCGCTACTATACTACTCCGTTAACTTCATCTTCTCCGTGACCTTCGACCACCACCTCCACCATCTTCTCCGATCACAACAATTGCAGGTCTATCATCATTCTCTTAATCGAACGACAACAACTTGCAAGTATCCGGTCATCTTCTCGGCAACTGTTTGAGTTCTCCGTCCCCGTTGATCTCCGATTTCCGACAGCCACCGTACAAACACCGATCACTGTTCATCTTCTTCGGACCTCTGTAACTGTCATCATCTCCGATTGAACTGAATTCCAACTACCTTTATCATCTCCGATCACTACACACTTAATCATCTTCTTTCAGCAACGTACACTGCCGTTCACCGTCTCCGATACACCTGCGACTACACCAGATTTCAGATCTGTAGTGATGTCAAGATCTTACGAACCGGAGATCTTTCCATTTACGAACACACATCCCCCGACACTTGTGCAAAGCTTCTTCTTGTTCTTCGAGTGACATCGAAAACCGAGCCTTTGAAAGACTTCAATGGCTCTGATACCACTTGTAGGTCCCTAAAAACCCGTGATATCACTCAACGGTTCGATCGAATGCGGAAAGTAAGATCAAACCGAGAAGAACAAAAAGATAATTTTCATTAAATAACGTAGTGTCACTGATTAGATCGCACACGGTTTCAACGAACCATCTGGTACGATCTTCGAGAACCTTGCACACAATCCCTAGGATTGTCAGGTACAAGGTTCTCCTTTGGGGATTACATGGTGACACTATGGGAGAGCTCTACTACAAATAAACTAGGCATGACTATTTATAGGAACCTCTACCCCATTGGCCCACATGGCCTAACCCAAGCCCAAGTGCTAATCTAAATAAAATAAACATAATAAAATACAATAAAGATAAGCGTAAAACTCTGGACCTAACACAAGTTTCCTTTTTCTTTTGATCCGCCTGTGGATCTGTTTCAACTACTTTGTGATACTTAATATTACAATTTTATTTGGTTGAAATAAATCTATCTTTTTGCTTCCGTTGTGCATTCATATATTGTGTTGTTTGACTATGACGATATCAACTACGTCACGATACCCCCACCGGGCCCACCGGTGACACGTGGAAAATAGGGGTGTGACAGGTTGGTATCAGAGCCAACACTGAGTGAATTAAACACTAGCCTTTTTGTGTTTAATCTCAGTGCACAAATTACACATTTCTCGAGTTCCGAGTCTAGACAAAGAACATAGGACAAATTTTGTTTTTGTTTTATATTTTTGTCTTTTATTTTATATATTCTTGTTGTTATCTTTAATTATGTTTACAGGTGTAAGAATGCCGCCCAGGATGAGACGAGGACGAGGTAAGGCTCCATTTACTAGCCATGACCATGAAGTCGGGCCTTCTCACCAGCGTACACCCTCGATCACTATGAGCACGAGTCCTCAGGAGCCCTGGAGGACGTATATCGAACCCGGGAGGCGATCTGTCTCCCTAAGCTCCTCGCCATCCTACCTACACTCATTTGGGCCTCAGTCTGAAAACGAGCCCAACAACCCCCAAGCATCCTTCATACCTCTACAGCGATCAAACTCGCACCATTCTTTCGGCGACCCCACTCCCGCCTTTCAGAGCCGGTTCAACCCGGCTAATTACGTTCAAGAACCTTGTAAGTCCCGAAAATACGGATCAAACAACGATATCAAACGATCAACAAGGATGGGCGGAATCCAAGCTTGATGATCTTCAAGAAATCAAGAACAAGATGATGAAAGATTGTTGAGTTGAAAGCTTAATCTTGCATACAATTAGTAATTGTCTAATACAAGATTCAAAAACCAAAACAACCAACCTAAACCCCTAATTTCCATTAACTATTTATAGGGAGGGTTTCCCCCTAAACTCTAGGCCCATAATTACCCCAAAGCCCACTCTAATACCCCTTCTAGAAACTAGATCCATTAGCCTATAAACCTACTAATCCATAAACCTATTGGGCCTAACAATCTCCCCCTAGGTTTACTGGATTAGTTGCTGAATCCGTAAGGAGGACCACCAGGCAATGGAGCCGGATCCGCATACACACGATTCTTGATTACATTCTTGAATTCCTTTTCCAGCTTATCTTTCACCAGATGTCAGCATACCCGCATCACTGTTCGATCGCCTGATCTTTGCTTGATTTTTGAGCTTGCAAAGATGAGATCTGAACTTCTTTTAGGGCAGGGTCTTGTTCCAACACAATCACTCTTCTTTGCAACTTTGCTACATCAACAGCCGTATCATCATCATTACTATCTCTCTCTTCAATAAATTTCATCTTGCTGGCGGCGAAACGCATGGCTGCTTCATCATGCTCAGAGAAATCGGCACCACTGGAACTTCCTACATTGAACCTGATGCTGCTTGAGCTTTCTGGTTGCAAATGAGTTGTTTCAGGCAGATCGAGATCGAAATCGAATTTTAAATCAAAATCGAGATCTTGCGTGCTTGTTTCTTGAGTAGGATCGGTGGGCATAGTAGGCTATGGTTCTGAGCTTGGGCCAGTAGAATGATTATTAGGAGCTGTTTCGGTTCTTCGTTTCTTGTTGGATGCTTGTTCAGCATCATCTTTCGAATCATCTTCAGTTTCAGGAATAGATACAGAAGGAGGGTTTCCGACACTATTCTTCAAAGATTCAATCAGGGCTTGAAGGTCTTCTGTCACACCCCGATTTCCACGTGTCACCGGTGGGCCCGGTGTAGGGTAACAGTGACGTAGTTGGCATCGTCATAGACAATCAACACAATATAATAATGCACAGCGGAAGCAGAATAGAAACATTTCAACTTTAAATAAAGTGCAATAATAAATATCACAGTAGTTGAAATGGATCCATAGGCGGATCAAATAAAAATAGAAATAAAAATAGTTCAACAGATATATGTCGTCCGAGCTTGCGAGACTATAGTGGACGCTCTTAGGAAACAACCAGCCTATTTCCGTATAGTACTTGCACTTAATCTTTTGGGAAAAATACGTCAGTTTACACTGGTAAATACAAATCGACTGCCTCATTTTGAAAATGATTGAAAATTGATTTAAATGCACAAGGCATAAATATTTTTATTAACTTGGGATAATTATATAATATAAACTTGTGAACGAATTACATGCACTTATATCTCTGGTGGCCCGGGATCTACTGTCCGGGCTAGAGATTTAATTGACACACCACATTAAAGAGTTATACACGACGGGTGTACGCCTACACCCCGTGCTCTGGTCGTGGCCATCTCGTAAGATAATGCCAAGGATATCCGGGACATGGTCAATAACCCCCCAAAGCCTTTAAGTAAGACAAGACTGTTTAAACGAAGTCGCACAAGCTATTCAAGACTGTACACCCATAGGGCGCAGGACTTGTGCGCCCGATCAAGCGGTATTTTAAATACCGTACCCCAAGCCCGTATAGGGAAAATAAGTCAAAATGTATTTACCTGAGCAAGTATAAGTCACAAATGATAAGTGTTGGTAGCTTTTACCGGGCCTCCTAATCTGGAACAAAGGTTTATAATTAACCTATTAGATTCCTAACGGCCTTTTATTTAAGCTTAAGCTTTGACCGGTTAGTTTTAGGAACGATACGGTTTACGCACGATTAAGCGAAAGACCGGATAGAATGTGATTTAGACCCGACAAGTTTGGAATACTTGTATAATATGGGTATACTAAATACATTCTGGATTTTGAAATGAAAATGATAATGTTTGACCCGTTTCGGTCAATTTACGCAAACTAGTTACGTAAACCGAACCGAACGCGAAAAGGGCGGTACGGGTAGCCAAAAGATTCAAATGCAAGTTCCCTGAGATAATATGCTTAAAATATGATATTATATCAGTAAGTTATGTTCTATATTGCCCGGAATAATTTTAAACCCAATTTATGCCTTAGAAGGGCATTTTGGTCATTTAAAAGATAATAAAAGGGTAAAATTAGAAATCTGAGTTTCGGGTCTGGTTCATACAGTAAATATACTTAATATAACATATTATATCAGTAGGGTATGACCCATATACCAAATTTATCATTTAAAACCAAACTATGCACCGTAGGGGTATTTTAGTAATTTCACAAGGGCTAAAAGTGCCAAAACTGGGAATCTGAGTTTATATAGTTATACTTACTGTTTTTATATGAAAATATGCTAAACACAACAGTAGGTATAGGTCTTATATGTTTAAAACAAGTATAACGCTTACTATGCGCTTAAAACGCTAAATATGCGATTCAAGGGCGTTTTCGGGTTTTCAAATAAAATCTGAGATTTTTATATTTCCAGAATACTTATAATAATTTATTCATCATACAAAATCAGTAGCAAAAGGTTTCGGGTCAAAAGAATGTGTAAAACTCATTTTATGGCTTAAACGGTCAAAACCGACATAACCCGAAATAACTAGGCGATCTTGGATCCGTTCAGCCAAAAATTAATTAAAAATCATCAAAATTCCCAGAATATTATAATACATCAGTTGGTAAAAAGTTTTGTACCAAAACGTGGCCAGAAACGGGTTCTACGCGAAAAGGACCGTTTATGTAAATTTATAATATAGTTTTACGCTAATGGCCATAACTCACAATCTGGACCACCAACTGATCCGAAATTTTCGGTGCAAGTTCATATATTAAAAATAAAGATTTCTATCCTTTCACTTTTCCAAAAATCCCGTTTTAAATCAAAAAGGGCAAAATAGTCAACTTTATGCATAAACCGGAAACATGCATTCGAATAGGCTAAGCATAGACTCAATCAAAGAAAATTCCAGAAAGTTTAACTAAAATAAAAATAGTCAAAAATACTTTCCAATACAGATCTCGAACATGCATGTACGAATCCGAATCGATAGTCTACGAAATAATCGTTTTACAAGACTTTCGGTTCCGATTCGTGGCTACACTATAGATTGTCGAGTTGATGATGATTAAAACACATTCTTATATGTATTACAAGTTATTTTTAATGATCAATCAGGTTGCATGTCATCTGTATCATTAATCATGTCATTTTTCACAAAAATCGTTTCTGTTGACTTTTTAGAAATAGGTTTGACTCGACATTTAGCATGCATGTAGTGGGAATCAGGTAGTACCCTTTAGAGGGTTTGTTTCCCACATAAATACCAATCTATAACAAGTTTCAATTCGAGAAATGACTGAAAGAAATCCGTTTAATCGGAAAGTCAAAGGTTATGAACACCCAGTTTGACTTTTACTAATAATCAAAGCAAAAACGGATTATAGAACGAATTGAAAGCTTACAAAGGTCCTATAGAGGTTTAGTGAACACTAGAAGTCGGCCTTGTTGCTCAGATTGTCTCCAGGAATCTGCCTTGAAGTTCTTGAATGTTGAGAGCACTTAGTTACCATGAAAAATGATCAAGAAATGGCCTTTCAATCTGATTTATGGCCATAAATTCGAGGGTACTGTTGATGTAGGCATGCAAGGCTTGTTATTGGTGCAAAAGGAGGCAAGAAACAACTGTAATGCACTCAAATTCGGACTCAATTTGACCCAAAACGATTTTCTGCTCGCTGGCAGACCCACGCGGCCTGCTTGGGCTTTCCCAGGCGGGTCGCCTGACCCTCCTGATCAGCCAACAACTTTCCAAACTTGGCAGAAATGGTCCCTGAGCTTGTATGCGATGTTTCGGCTACTTTTCTCGACCCGTAAACCCCCAAACTTGGTTTCTAAGAACCTTAGGACTTTTACCAACATGGTAATGCCCTCGGATAACTTTGCGCTCAACCGAAAAGCCCTGAAATTCGACGTTGACGCTTTTAGTCCCTTAAGTACGGTTTTGGCCATAACTTTCTCATACGTTGACGAAACTTCATGAAATTTTTACCACATATTCTAGTGAGTATATTTTAGCTATACAAAGCTTCGGGTCTGCCAAAAGTTCACTCAGAGGTATAAATTAAACATGTTGACACTTTTGGCCCCTATAGTTTGAAATACTTCACTTTTGTGCAATTTCCGCGTCGTATGATCCATGAACCATCCGTTTAAGGTTATAAACATTATGTAGGGTTATCATAGAGTCTATTTATCCATTGTTGACACTTTGGACCCTTACGTTCCATAGTTTTCACCGTTTGTCACTTTTAGTCCCTCTAAAGTATGTTTTCACATAACGGAACCTTATGACACGTGTCAAGACATTATTGGACGAAATTTTTCGAGGTGTTACATCCTCACCCCCTTAAAAGAAATCTCGACCCCGAGATTTATTCAAACAAATGGGGATATTTTTCTTTCATCGTGGATTCCACTTCCCACGTGTATTCGGGACCTCTACGGGCATCCCATTTGACCTTGACAATAGGCACCTGCTTCCTTCGAAGCTTCTTTACCTGTCGATCCTCAATCGACAAAGGTTTTTCCACAAATTTTAGACTTTCGTCTATGTGTATATCTGTGTGCGGTATAACCAGTGAATCGTCAGCGAAACACTTCTTCAAATTACAGATATGGAACACATTATGAATAGCACTAAGCTCTTCAGGAAAGTTTAACTTGTAAGCTACTGCCCCGACACGTTCGATTATCTCGAAAGGTCCTATGTATCTCGGGCTCAGCTTGCCTTTCTTTCCAAATCTCATCACACCTTTCCAAGGTGATACCTTAAGCAACACTTTTTCACCTACATCGAAGTGAAAGTCTTTGCGCTTAGGATCCGCATAACTTTTCTGCCTATCCCTGGCAGCTTTCAAACGATCACGGATCTGAACGATCTTGTCTGTCGTCTCAAAGACGATATCTGATCCAGACAACTGGACATCTCCAACTTCTGCCCAACAAATGGGCGATCTACACTTTCTACCGTATAGGGCCTCAAAAGGCGCAGCCTTTATGCTGGAATGGTAGCTATTGTTGTAGGAGAGTTCAATCAGTGGTAGGTGCTTATCCCAACTACCACCTAAGTCGATCGCACATGCACGAAGCATGTCTTCCAAGGTTTGAATAGTACGCTCACTCTGACCATCGGTCTGAGGATGGTAAGCCGTACTAAAATTCAAACGAGTGCCCAACGATTGTTGGAAACTCTTCCAAAAATGCGATGTATATCTAGTATCTCTATCGGAGATAATAGATACAGGTATACCATGCAACGCTACAATCCTATCGACGTATAATTGAGCTAACATATCGGAGTTATACGTCTCTTTGATGGGTAGAAAATGAGCTGACTTAGTCAGTCTATCTACTATGACCCATACGGTATCATTTCCCTTTTTCGTTTTTGGCAACTTGGTGATGAAATCCATTAGTTGACTTTAGTACCATATGACTATCGGGATATCTTTGTGGCCCCATGCATTAAACCTCCATACTGATCAGGCATGGAAGCAATCTATGGGACATGTTAAGATATACAACTCCCCATATGGCGCTTTTATCATACTATCTGACATTCGTAATCGATTGAGATCAAGGAGATATCAACTGTACATGCTGACGCACCTCCTTTATAGAGAAGGTATTTCAAAATTTTACGGCTGAAGGTTTCTGATGAGAACAGCAGAAATGGTTCTTACGCTCTTGCTTGTAAGTTTTACCTTACACTTAATATCTCAAAGTTATTACGGGATATTTTCTAAAAGTTTGCTAAGCTTAAAATCTTATGAGAGACTTAGCAGTACTTGAATCCGAACGTGACCCTTAACCAAAAGAATCACAATAAGGGTTTACCTGGCGTCATTATTAATGTGAACTGCCTCCAATTATTCACCAGGAAGGTTAAACGCCTCCATTCTTAATCCTTTTAAACTTAGCTATAGGATCTTTGCCAATTTGTAGGGCATTCTAGGCTTGACTGGTTATTTCCTTAATTCATAAGTAGCGGAGGTGGATCCATAATGGATTCATAGCAGGCAGGCTTTGAAACCTTAATGTGCTCTCTCGCTGCTGATGTTTAAATCTTAATATATATATATAGAGCATTATGCTTAAATTCTAGGTTAACCGAATAAGAGCACTATCTCAACTAATGAATTAATGTTTGCAACCTACTGCCGATAGTTTCTAGCTCTTATGGGGGTCGGAAAAATTCCTATTCCATCTTTTTCACTTTGCAAAGTGGATACCAAGTTTTTTTTTTTTTTTTTTTTTTATGAGGTCCTTAAATTTTGGACCATCTCGATACTGTATATAAGGGGACTCCATTATTGTCCTCATAATTTATGGGTATTACCACCGAATGTTTGTGACACATACCTTACTGCGTGCTTTGCAGCATAACCATTGTTATATCTAATGGTTTCTACTTCTCTCAACTTTTCTTGCAATCAGTGGCCCCTTTTTAACTATTGAAGTCTCTTGACTTCCAAGAGACGGAGTACTTTTTAAGTACATTCTAAAAAGAATGGGCTCCTTGCCACGGATGATTTTATTTGGGTCATTCATCGTATATGGAGTATGAATAAAATTCTTGTTTGAGTAGTGACATGTGTTTAGAGTAATCAACATTTGGCTTCTTGAATCGCCTCATGTGTTTTCTCATAACCCTTCCAACAACTGCGTTAACTTTGGTCTTGGAGATTAACTCCCTTAACATTGAGGTTCCCTCTTGATACACCATTAATATTTGTCGCATCTCTAGCATTGCGACTATTGTTGTCTATTACGAGTTTTCTCTACTCGAATCCTTTGGTATTAAGTACTAAATGTAACAATTTATTGTGTGCACTTCAGCAGCTTGTCATCGCCCTGATGACTTCATCATACATTAACCATGGTATTATTAAACCATATAAACATTCCTAAGGAGTGTTATCTGAGTGTACTTCAATCATATTCGGCCTAAGTCACACAAGGATCATTAATGGCCTTTAGGGTTTTGACCGAGTCCGTTACCCTTTTAACAGGGGATCAAAATGTCCCAGCTGTCTTTGGCATATAGATGATTTTAGGTATCTCGAATGCTGGCCATAATGGCTTTCTAAAATATGAAACATTAGTCCGTCAGGGAGGACATAAATAATCATATGGCACGAAGGCCTTGTTGCATACGACGTTATAAGATATGGCAACAAATGCCTGTCATAGAGGACATTAATTTATAATCCGCAATCTTATTAGATCAGGGGTTTTAAGACTTGAATCTAGTTCTTCACCATTGGACAGGGAGTCATAGGCTACTCTCGTCATCGTCTTGAAAGGCGATTTATTTTTTATTTTGGCACATAGGCAAATCCTAGGACATCATTAATGGATGTTTACATATATACATATATGTATATATAATTATCGGAATTGAGTATATCAGTCATGATCTTATCGATCTCATAGAATTTAAGGTTTGGGCATTGCCCATCACCTTCGACGATGTACCGCAATGGTCATAATTGACAATGTCTCTAATGGACAATATAACATATAACCCGTGGGTGGTATCGATCTTATCAGTGATTCAGGATAACACCACGAAGGGTAGGACAATAAACATACTTATATATAGGAAGTACCAGCAGCGTATCCACCATGTGTTTATTGTATTACTCTAGTTTTGTTATCTAATTCCCGTCGAGATGCATGCAATCATAACCCTTGGGTCGGAAGGTACTTCTTGAAGTCTCCTTATGAAGATAGGGAGGCCCAAGATTGTGCTTCAAATTTTCTATAAAATAATAGGATCATCGTATCAGATGATATTAGTCATGATCGTACTGATCATGTATACTGTTAGGGTTGAGTATAACCCGCCACTTTGAACAGGGGGTCATAAAGTCCACTACCAGCTTTGTCCTATCTCAAATAGAACAAAGTATAGCCCATAGGCTTTTCATCACTAGGGATGTTAATATTATGGTGACCATACTGATGTTACCGGTCAGGATCGCGTTGACCATATAGACCATGGGATTTGAGCATAGCTCACCCCTTGGGCAAAAATTACGTAAAAAGATTTACAATTGTCTTGTCACTATTGGACAATATTTTATATCCCGTAGGCAAAATTTCACAAGGGATGTTAAATAACATGATCATCCTATTAGATGATATTAGTCATGATCGCATTGATCTTATAGACTATTATGTTTGGACCTAGTCCAATGTTTTTAGACAGGGAGTCGTAGACCACAACCGTCGTGTTATCTTATTGGACAACAGGTTTAGCCCACAGGCACTTCATCACTAGCGGATGTTTATCATATGATCATCTTATAGGATGACTTAAGCCATGATTTCTAATTACTAGGCCAGACAAGAGAATTGGAGGAGTCCAATATAAGGATGACTGTTGTGATTTTTCGAATCACATTTGTCAAGAGGGTTAACACGTTTTTAGGTGTTAACAAGGGTCTGAATCCCTTGAGTAGGTTTCACCATCTTGGCCGTGTAGGCTAGGTCTTACCTTTAAGATTCTTTTTAAACTGCATACTGGCAGAGAAGGAAAGATATTTATTTTATTCAGGATTTTCATTATAGTTATCCTAAATTGTTTAAAATATAACTATGGCACAAAAAGCCTAGTCACGTAGACAAGTTAGATTTTTAAGCCATGATTTCAGAGAATTGTGGCATTAAGGTTTGAATCAAAGTTCATTACCTTTTCCTGACAGGGAGTTGTAGGTTACGACTGTCCTTATTAAAATTTCTGGCTCGTGGGCCTATCAATTAACATCTCGTAAGATGTTAAGACATATAGTCATTGCACTGATGCTACGTTCAGCGGTCACAGTAATGACATGAAGATGTGATCAGTGCCATTAACTTAATCAACTGTCGTTCAGTGGTCATAATAATGACATGACGGCAGGATTAGCACTTAATTTAAATCAACTGTCATTCAGCGGTCATAATAATGACATAACAACAGGATTAGTACTTTAATTTAAATCAACTGTCATTCAGCGGTCATAATAATGACATAACGACAGGATTAGTACTTTAATTTAAATCAACTGTCATTCAGCGGTCATAATAATGACATAACGACAGGATTAGTACTTTAATTTAAATCAACTGTCATTCAGCGGTCATAATAATGACATAACGACAGGATTAGTACTTTAATTTAAATCAACTGTCATTCAGCGGTCATAATAATGACATAACGACAGGATTAGTACTTTAATTTAAATCAACTGTCATTCAGCGGTCATAATAATGACATAACGACAGGATTAGTATTTTAATTTAAATCAACTGTCATTCAGCGGTCATAATAATGACATAACGACAGGATTAGTACTTTAATTTAAATCAACTGTCATTCAGCGGTCATAATAATGACATAACGACAGGATTAGTACTTTAATTTAAATCAACTGTCATTCAGCGGTCATAATAATGACATAACGACAGGATTAGTATTTTAATTTAAATCAACTGTCATTCAGCGGTCATAATAATGACATAACGACAGGATTAGTACTTTAATTTAAATCAACTGTCATTCAGCGGTCATAATAATGACATAACGACAGGATTAGTACTTTAATTTAAATCAACTGTCATTCAGCGGTCATAATAATGACATAACGACAGGATTAGTACTTTAATTTAAATCAACTGTCATTCAGCGGTCATAATAATGACATAACGACAGGATTAGTATTTTAATTTAAATCAACTGTCATTCAGCGGTCATAATAATGACATAACGACAGGATTAGTACTTTAATTTAAATCAACTGTCATTCAGCGGTCATAATAATGACATAACGACAGGATTAGTACTTTAATTTAAATCAACTGTCATTCAGCGGTCATAAAAATGACATAACGACAGGATTAGTACTTTAATTTAAATCAGTTGTCGTTCAGCGGTCATAATAATGACATGACGACCAGATTATCGTCTGGAGGGCTTTGAGCATAGCTCACCCCCTTAGGAAGGGGAATCTCAAAAGATCACAACTGTCGATGTCGCAATCGGACAGTGTATTATAACTCGTGGCACTTCATCCTTAAGGGATTATTATTTTAATAAGGAAGGTTTGGAATAACCCATTCTAGGGATGATTTACGTGATTTCGTCGAACCACGTTTGTCAGGAGTGTTAAAGATTTACAATTGTCTTGTCACTATTGGACAATATTTTATATCCCGTAGGCAAAATTTCACAAGGGATGTTAAATAACATGGTCATCCTATTAGATGATATTAGTCATGATCGCATTGATCTTATAGACTATTATGTTTGGACCTAGTCCAATGTTTTTAGACAGGGAGTCGTAGACCACAACCGTCGTGTTATCTTATTGGACAACAGGTTTAGCCCACAGGCACTTCATCACTAGCGGATGTTTATCATATGATCATTTATAGGATGACTTAAGCCATGATTTCTAATTACTAGGCCAGACAAGAGAATTGGAGGAGTCCAATATAAGGATGACTGTTGTGATTTTTCGAATCACATTTGTCAAGAGGGTTAACACGTTTTTAGGTGTTAACAAGGGTCTGAATCCCTTGAGTAGGTTTCACCATCTTGGCCGTGTAGGCTAGGTCTTACCTTTAAGATTCTTTTTAAACTGCATACTGGCAGAGAAGGAAAGATATTTATTTTATTCAGGATTTTCATTATAGTTATCCTAAATTGTTTAAAATATAACTATGGCACAAAAAGCCTAGTCACGTAGACAAGTTAGATTTTTAAGCCATGATTTCAGAGAATTGTGGCATTAAGGTTTGAATCAAAGTTCATTACCTTTTCCTGACAGGGAGTTGTAGGTTACGACTGTCCTTATTAAAATTTCTGGCTCGTGGGCCTATCAATTAACATCTCGTAAGATGTTAAGACATATAGTCATTGCACTGATGCTACGTTCAGCGGTCACAGTAATGACATGAAGATGTGATCAGTGCCATTAACTTAATCAACTGTCGTTCAGTGGTCATAATAATGACATGACGGCAGGATTAGCACTTAATTTAAATCAACTGTCATTCAGCGGTCATAATAATGACATAACAACAGGATTAGTACTTTAATTTAAATCAACTGTCATTCAGCGGTCATAATAATGACATAACGACAGGATTAGTACTTTAATTTAAATCAACTGTCATTCAGCGGTCATAATAATGACATAACGACAGGATTAGTACTTTAATTTAAATCAACTGTCATTCAGCGGTCATAATAATGACATAACGACAGGATTAGTACTTTAATTTAAATCAACTGTCATTCAGCGGTCATAATAATGACATAACGACAGGATTAGTACTTTAATTTAAATCAACTGTCATTCAGCGGTCATAATAATGACATAACGACAGGATTAGTATTTTAATTTAAATCAACTGTCATTCAGCGGTCATAATAATGACATAACGACAGGATTAGTACTTTAATTTAAATCAACTGTCATTCAGCGGTCATAATAATGACATAACGACAGGATTAGTACTTTAATTTAAATCAACTGTCATTCAGCGGTCATAATAATGACATAACGACAGGATTAGTATTTTAATTTAAATCAACTGTCATTCAGCGGTCATAATAATGACATAACGACAGGATTAGTACTTTAATTTAAATCAACTGTCATTCAGCGGTCATAATAATGACATAACGACAGGATTAGTACTTTAATTTAAATCAACTGTCATTCAGCGGTCATAATAATGACATAACGACAGGATTAGTACTTTAATTTAAATCAACTGTCATTCAGCGGTCATAATAATGACATAACGACAGGATTAGTATTTTAATTTAAATCAACTGTCATTCAGCGGTCATAATAATGACATAACGACAGGATTAGTACTTTAATTTAAATCAACTGTCATTCAGCGGTCATAATAATGACATAACGACAGGATTAGTACTTTAATTTAAATCAACTGTCATTCAGCGGTCATAAAAATGACATAACGACAGGATTAGTACTTTAATTTAAATCAGTTGTCGTTCAGCGGTCATAATAATGACATGACGACCAGATTATCGTCTGGAGGGCTTTGAGCATAGCTCACCCCCTTAGGAAGGGGAATCTCAAAAGATCACAACTGTCGATGTCGCAATCGGACAGTGTATTATAACTCGTGGCACTTCATCCTTAAGGGATTATTATTTTAATAAGGAAGGTTTGGAATAACCCATTCTAGGGATGATTTACGTGATTTCGTCGAACCACGTTTGTCAGGAGTGTTAACATATTTTCAGGTGTTAACAGGGATACGAATCTTTTAAACATGTCTTACCATCTTGGCCCGGTCTTATAATTGACCCGGAGGTTAGGTTTCACTCTTAAGATTCTTAGTTTATAATTAACGCAGAACAATTTTTAAATTGAAATGCTAATAAGGATCTGAATCTAAATTGAGGAACTGCCATCTTGGCCGGGTCTTAATATGACACGAGGCTAGGACTTGTCCTTTTTAGATTTTTTTTTCTATTTTATTATGATGGTAGATCTTATAACAGAATTGTTATTTCGATTTACTTCATATATTGTATTCATATATATAATAATATAAATGAAATTTAGATAAAACATCCCAATGGTTTCAAAAGGGGTATAGAATTGCCCAAAAAGGGACTTAAAAGAAATGATGTTGTCCTCAAAGGGACCAAAAGATAAATACCGTTATAAAGACCTCTAAGGAGACGATCTTCAGTAAAAGGGGTCTCTTCCTCGATATTTTATTTCTGAATGCTTTCTCCTTGGATGTTCATTTCATTTTAGCCGTGGTACGAAGCTCAGCATCTCGGGGCTCCGGGTGTGGAGAACTCCTATTACGGCCCCTTCGCTTGGCGACGTATCCAATATATAAAATAATTGGAAGCAATAAATTCCAGATTAGAATCGGGAGTATTCCTATGTTAAGTCTAGACTCAAGTATGTGCAATCGTGTCACTGAGATTAAACACGTTAGGATAGTGTTTAATTCACTCAGCGTTGGCTCTGATACCAACCTGTCACACCCCGATTTCCACGTGTCACCGGTGGGCCCGGTGTGGGGTACAGTGACGTAGTTGGCATCGTCATAGACAATCAACACAATATAATAATGCACAGCGGAAGCAGAATAGAAACATTTCAACTTTAAATAAAGTGCAATAATAAATATCACAGTAGTTGAAATGGATCCACAGGCGGATCAAATAAAAATAGAAATAAAAATAGTTCAACAGATATATGTCGTCCGAGCTTGCGAGACTATAGTGGACGCTCTTAGGAAACAACCAGCCTATTTCCGTATAGTACCTGCACTTAATCTTTTGGGAAAAATACGTCAGTTTACACTGGTAAATACAAATCGACTACCTCATTTTGAAAATGATTGAAAATTGATTTAAATGCACAAGGCATAAATATTTTTATTAACTTGGGATAATTATATAATATAAACTTGTGAACGAATTACATGCACTTATATCTCTGGTGGCCCGGGATCTACTGTCCGGGCTAGAGATTTAATTGACACACCACATTAAAGAGTTATACACGACGGGTGTACGCCTACACCCCGTGCTCTGGTCGTGGCCATCTCGTAAGATAATGCCAAGGATATCCGGGACATGGTCAATAACCCCCCAAAGCCTTTAAGTAAGACAAGACTGTTTAAACGAAGTCGCACAAGCTATTCAAGACTGTACACCCATAGGGCGCATGACTTGTGCGCCCGATCAAGCGGTATTTTAAATACCGTACCCCAAGCCCGTATAGGGAAAATAAGTCAAAATGTATTTACCTGAGCAAGTATAAGTCACAAATGATAAGTGTTGGTAGCTTTTACCGGGCCTCCTAATCTGGAACAAAGGTTTATAATTAACCTATTAGATTCCTAACGGCCTTTTATTTAAGCTTAAGCTTTGACCGGTTAGTTTTAGGAACGATACGGTTTACGCACGATTAAGCGAAAGACCGGATAGAATGTGATTTAGACCCGACAAGTTTGGAATACTTGTATAATATGGGTATACTAAATACATTCTGGATTTTGAAATGAAAATGATAATGTTTGACCCGTTTCGGTCAATTTACGCAAACTAGTTACGTAAACCGAACCGAACGCGAAAAGGGCGGTACGGGTAGCCAAAAGATTCAAATGCAAGTTCCCTGAGATAATATGCTTAAAATATGATATTATATCAGTAAGTTATGTTCTATATTGCCCGGAATAATTTTAAACCCAATTTATGCCTTAGAAGGGCATTTTGGTCATTTAAAAGATAATAAAAGGGTAAAATTAGAAATCTGAGTTTCGGGTCTGGTTCATACAGTAAATATACTTAATATAACATATTATATCAGTAGGGTATGACCCATATACCAAATTTATCATTTAAAACCAAACTATGCACCGTAGGGGTATTTTAGTAATTTCACAAGGGCTAAAAGTGCCAAAACTGGGAATCTGAGTTTATATACTTATACTTACTGTTTTTATAAGAAAATATGCTAAACACAACAGTAGGTATAGGTCTTATATGTTTAAAACAAGTATAACGCTTACTATGCGCTTAAAACGCTAAATATGCGATTCAAGGGCGTTTTCGGGTTTTCAAATAAAATCTGAGATTTTTATATTTCCAGAATACTTATAATAATTTATTCATCATACAAAATCAGTAGCAAAAGGTTTCGGGTCAAAAGAATGTGTAAAACTCATTTTATGGCTTAAACGGTCAAAACCGACATAACCCGAAATAACTAGGCGATCTTGGATCCGTTCAGCCAAAAATTAATTAAAAATCATCAAAATTCCCAGAATATTATAATACATCAGTTGGTAAAAAGTTTTGTACCAAAACGTGGCCAGAAACGGGTTCTACGCGAAAAGGACCGTTTATGTAAATTTATAATATAGTTTTACGCTAATGGCCATAACTCACAATCTGGACCACCAACTGATCCGAAATTTTCGGTGCAAGTTCATATATTAAAAATAAAGATTTCTATCCTTTCACTTTTCCAAAAATCCCGTTTTAAATCAAAAAGGGCAAAATAGTCAACTTTATGCATAAACCGGAAACATGCATTCGAATAGGCTAAGCATAGACTCAATCAAAGAAAATTCCAGAAAGTTTAACTAAAATAAAAATAGTCAAAAATACTTTCCAATACAGATCTCGAACATGCATGTACGAATCCGAATCGATAGTCTACGAAATAATCGTTTTACAAGACTTTCGGTTCCGATTCGTGGCTACACTATAGATTGTCGAGTTGATGATGATTAAAACACATTCTTATATGTATTACAAGTTATTTTTAATGATCAATCAGGTTGCATGTCATCTGTATCATTAATCATGTCATTTTTCACAAAAATCGTTTCTGTTGACTTTTTAGAAATAGGTTTGACTCGACATTTAGCATGCATGTAGTGGGAATCAGGTAGTACCCTTTAGAGGGTTTGTTTCCCACATAAATACCAATCTATAACAAGTTTCAATTCGAGAAATGACTGAAAGAAATCCGTTTAATCGGAAAGTCAAAGGTTATGAACACCCAGTTTGACTTTTACTAATAATCAAAGCAAAAACGGATTATAGAACGAATTGAAAGCTTACAAAGGTCCTATAGAGGTTTAGTGAACACTAGAAGTCGGCCTTGTTGCTCAGATTGTCTCCAGGAATCTGCCTTGAAGTTCTTGAATGTTGAGAGCACTTAGTTACCATGAAAAATGATCAAGAAATGGCCTTTCAATCTGATTTATGGCCATAAATTCGAGGGTACTGTTGATGTAGGCATGCAAGGCTTGTTATTGGTGCAAAAGGAGGCAAGAAACAACTGTAATGCACTCAAATTCGGACTCAATTTGACCCAAAACGATTTTCTGCTCGCTGGCAGACCCACGCGGCCCGCTTGGGCTTTCCCAGGCGGGTCGCCTGACCCTCCTGATCAGCCAACAACTTTCCAAACTTGGCAGAAATGGTCCCTGAGCTTGTATGCGATGTTTCGGCTACTTTTCTCGACCCGTAAACCCCCAAACTTGGTTTCTAAGAACCTTAGGACTTTTACCAACATGGTAATGCCCTCGGATAACTTTGCGCTCAACCGAAAAGCCCTGAAATTCGACGTTGACGCTTTTAGTCCCTTAAGTACGGTTTTGGCCATAACTTTCTCATACGTTGACGAAACTTCATGAAATTTTTACCACATATTCTAGTGAGTATATTTTAGCTATACAAAGCTTCGGGTCTGCCAAAAGTTCACTCAGAGGTATAAATTAAACATGTTGACACTTTTGGCCCCTATAGTTTGAAATACTTCACTTTTGTGCAATTTCCGCGTCGTATGATCCATGAACCATCCGTTTAAGGTTATAAACATTATGTAGGGTTATCATAGAGTCTATTTATCCATTGTTGACACTTTGGACCCTTACGTTCCATAGTTTTCACTGTTTGTCACTTTTAATCCCTCTAAAGTATGTTTTCACATAACGGAACCTTATGACACGTGTCAAGACATTATTGGACGAAATTTTTCGAGGTGTTACATCTTCAGTCTTCATATATGTTGATTCTTGAACGGGTTCCTCAACATTCTCAGAGACGATCACTTCCGCATCACTGTCTTCGTCAGATTCATCTTCGTATGAATCTAGAATTTCTGTTTCTATCTCAGCTTTCTCATCAGCAAGTGTCTGTTGCACGTCATGCTCTTCGGCAATTGTGGCATTCAGAGGCTTTGGTTTGAAAAGTATAGGAACCTGCAAACCTCGTAATTCGAATAAGTGGTCCGGTAATACAATGAGAGGATCCGAAATGCTTTAAGAAAAGAGATTAGTCCGAAATGTTACTCGAATGAGAAAATGACTGCCAGTTAATATTGTTTCAGATTGGGCCTGAGATCAAACGGCCATGCCCCAACTCAGAACAATGGTCCGAATTATATTTGAGAGCAATGAGCCGGATCTGATTCGTGTTTTCACGACAGTGGTCCCCAATCCGAAACAGTGGGCCAGACTATTACTTTAGTGATGTGCTTTTTCATGATAGAAAACATCTTTCTCAAAATCAACGATCCAACCAACCGAGCAACCTTTTTTTTAGCAAAGAGATAATCAAAACAAAACAAATTAATAATAGAAAACTAATGAGGAGTAATATAGGGAGAACCTGCCATGGGATCAAAATCGTTCTCGAACTGATTAAGGGACACTTTTCAGCTCTTCGTTTACTTAGGCTGGTCCACGCAATTGTTGATATGTTTGTCCTCTTAAATCCGCCGCTCAAACTTCAACTTTTTTGCTTTGTGATACGCTTTTAGGTAGATTTATACTGTGACATCTGTGTGTCCCATTCCAAGGCATACCCCCGCGATCAAGGTAAGCACAACGGTTCATCGTAGCAGGTGAGTATACTGAGATCATCCTTTTATTCAATTTTTTTATTTTCAACGCCAGACTTCCTGGTGAACAGGTCAGTACTTCCGTACAGCAGAGAGACCAAGGAAGATCTGACGAGAGCCCTTTTATTCTAATTTTTTTATATTTTCATTTGCTTTTTACAACGCTAGACTTACTGGTGAACAGGTCAGTACTTCCGTACAGCAGAGAGACCAAGGAAGATCTGACTAGGGCTCTTTTAGCAAGATATCCTGACTGTGCCCAGGTCTGCATATAATCTGGATGCAACAGAGGGACAGCCCGGATGATTTCTCAGTATAAAGACCCGAAACTTCAGATGTTGGCTATCTATCAACGCAGGATTTAAGACCATGAAATCATACACCGTTGGTCTGTTACCCACGAGATGTCCAGTCCATTATGTTTGTATCACTTTTGCTTCTTTTGCTTTTCGAGCGGCAGACCTATCAACACATCGCAGTGGAGCCGAACCTGTTTAACATTGAAACCTTACGTGTGTTAATCGAGTTCTTTAACACGAAAGTTCATTTCATTTCCCAAGCAACAATTTCTCCCCCTCAAACGATGCGTATGTACATATATGTCCTTCTCCCCCCTAAATTTGTGCATCACACTTTATGCGCAAATTTACTTATTTATTTACATTAGTATAGAAACCCTAGTTTTTTTTTTGTTTTTTTTTTAAATCGCTCAGTCGGTGATACGTATCATTTTCAAAAGATCCACAAACACATTGAATCTCGAGATGCTGACAAATTTTGTAAAATATCTGCTGAATTAGCATCAGTGTGGATCTGCTTAAGTTTAAACAATCCTCTGTCATAGCAATCTCGAATAAAACGCACCTTGATCTCAATGTGTTTGGTTTTAGAGTGAAAGACAGGGTTTTTGATAATCTGGATAACGGCAACCTTATCAAAATAAGTAGTAGAGTTTAGATAACTCAAACCGTAATCCTTTAGCTGGTGTTGCATCCAAAGAACCTGAGAGCAGCAGGCAGCAGATGCTGCAACACACTTTGCTTCCGCTGCAAAAGTGAGCTTTTGCGTCTTGCACTGCCATGAGATGAGACTGTTTCCCAAGAATTGGCATCCAGCTGATGTACACTTCATATCCCTGTTTTGACGAACTTGTGTGCCCAGAAACATTTTCACTTCTCCCAACGAGCTCATTTCGAACTTCTTTCTCATCACAAATGCATGTTCCTCATCATGATCCAGACCTTTAACTTGCTCGAAACAACTTTCTCATACCCGATTCGCTGTGGGATTGTGCACCAACAACTTCCTTATGCTATATCAGATTGCTCCCCCTCATTTGATGCAGTAGAGTTTGTTGATCACCGGTGGATCTACAGTGCAGTCTGAGAGAATTGCTCCCAGAAACAAAGAAGTTCCTTGAATGTTTGAGAGTCCTGAGGAGACTTCAGTGTTACGTACTCCACCATCAGGGATAGCTAAAGCAGGTTCCGAAATCGGCTTCTGAACAATCGAAGAATGAAGTTACGAGCCACTCTTGATGAAGAGAACCTCGCACATCAGAGATACGCTCAAAAGATTGTGCTTCAGACCAGGGATATAATTGACGTCTGAGAAGATGAGAACTCCGTTTCTGACAGTGCCCTTCATGGTAATTCTTCCAGTTTCCTCTCCCGCGAAGTTGACAAATCCATCGTCGAATACCTTTTTTTTTGTTATTCAACTGGGATAAGTCTTCTGTCACGTGTCTGGAACAACTACTATCGATAAACCAAGGTCTGACGATTGCCCTCCATAGCCGTTCCTGCACACTTAGCGTGATTAATTAGAAACTGGAACCCAGGCCATTGTTGACCTGAGTTGACCATCGCTATCAGTGTATGAAACCAAACGAAAAATCATATGACTCTTAACATCGCCGGTGGTTTTTGGCGATGGAGTGGATGTTGATGGTTGCGAACACGGAGACTGGGATCCAACAGGAGTTTTAGGTTTCCAATTCCTAGTGTCTGGAACACTTTCATTTGTTGGAAAAACTTTTGTTTTTCTTTGAAACCTGTTAATGTTTGAAAAATTTTTGTTCTCCTGTTTGGTAAGATTCCAGTCTCTGCCAGAAGGCTTTGCTTTGGGAGGACCATTTTTGGTAAAGTGAGAGGGCATGGCCTTCTGATGGTACATGTTCCTAGAGTAGTAGGGACGATGAACACAATTTCTTGCGATGTGTTCCGGAATTCCACAGTTAAAACATCTCTGCCTTTTTGAGAAAAAGACATCTAGTTCGGCTTGCGTTATTCTCGAGAACTGATCACGTCTTTTCCATTCATTTGACACTGAGTGCTTTGGAGTGTGCTTGTTCTTGGAGGAACCCGCTTTACAGCTGTCAGCACAAGAGTCAGTATCGACAGCTTTACCCTTCAACTTAGGTTCAGTTTGCATGAGAGACGGGTTTTCCTTTTGAATTTTCCTTTTCCGTGGTCTTCTGTTTTTACGTGATCGTTTCTTCTTTGAAGGAGCAGATTCGGTAGACTTTGCTTTATTTGAAATGCTTTCTTCCGAATCTGATCCTTTGAGATCGAGAGTTGAATCTTCTGTTGAATTGACTTTCACAGATTCCTTTTCCTCAGAAACTATGTTCTCAGGAGTTTCTGCAGAATTGGTTTCCGCAGATATCTCTTCTTCAGTTTCATCAGTTGAATCAACTGTTGAATTGATTTCTGTGGATCCATTTTCTTCAGGCTCCAAGATCTCATGAGTTTCCTCAGAAATGGTTTCTACGAATATCTCTTCTTCAGCTTCATCAACCTCTGAGTTTCTGACATCAGCTGATTCTGGTTTCTCACACGAAGAGCAATCTATGTTTGAAACTGTTTGACTCTCTTCGGGCGTTGCACTACTTGGTTCCGAGTGTTTGTCACATTCAGAATTTCCAGAAGTGTTACGCTCATTATCTGACGTACCAGAATCTACAACTTGAATGTCAGATTCATCAGATGATCCCTGTTCATCAACTTCTTTACTAACACAAACAAACATATCAATTTTCTCATTTTTCTCTTGTTCATGAGTTTCTGATGTATCGGTTGATGTTTCAGGCATACTAGAATAGTTGTCTGAATCACCAGAACACATTTCTGAGTCACTTGAAACAGGTGTTTCAAGTTTATCAGTCGATACATCAGATTTCCCTGTTAAAGCATTTTCGTCACGATCGTAATCTAAAACCACAACACCTGAATTATCAGTTTTAATTGGAATACCCCGACTCTCAGCATACCAAGACATAACACAGTTCCAAGCGTAATGATCGGGTTTGGTAGCATCCGAATCATCAGCAACATCAGCAACGATTGAATGTGGTTCATCATCCACTGCAGACTGCTCTTCAACTGTCATTGATTCTGCACATGAACTAGAACAATTATTATTTTCTACAGAATCACAATCAGAATTTGACAAAATTTCTTGTGGCTCATTTGCGGATCTTTTCACTGGTTCTGTTTCATTCTCTGGCTCATTTTTCTTTTCAGATTCGCCAGCTGATTTGTTTGAGCAATTTTTATCCGCATTTTTAACAAAATTCATTGGTTTTTGAAAATCAGCTGGTCTGGCATTCTTTGGTCTGAAGGGCTCCCATGGAACATAGTCACTAGGTTTGCCATACATCATAGTGTCATAATTTTCCATTTCCTGCTCAGTGATTGGCAATCTGGAATAATTATGATTGTATGGTGGCGAAGCCTTTTTATATCCCAATCCCTTTCCCTTGTTTTCTTGATAAGCAAGTTGCACATTACACAGATTTTGAATTGTGGCACTGGAAGTGTCAAACTTTTTGATGTTTAACTCGTTCTGTTTGTATTTTCCAGTGAGGAGCTCCAGCTCACCCTTCACAGAGTCACATTCAAGAGTTTTGACTGTGAGTCTATGTTTATAGTCGTGAACCCAACATTGTTGTTGATTCACGTCTCTGTGAAGTTGAGCTATGTCCTTCTTAAGTGCGTCAATCTTTTCATAGAGAATTTTATTGTTCTCTCGAAGACCGATGTACTTTGCCATGACACTGTTGTAATCATCCATCATTTTAGAATTGAGTGCCCTAAGTTGTGCAACCCTATTCCTGCAAGGTTCAGTACACAACAGATAGTTGACATTGTCAATGTGCGATCTTGGTTTGTCTTGCTGAGTTTGGACTTGGGCTTGGGGTGCTGGACTATTGACTGCAGCTTGCTGGGCTTGAGGTTTCTGTTTCGCCACTTCATCGGGATGAGATTCTTTTGATTGTGCGTATAGATCTTGGTTTGATTGTAAATGGTTCCACAACCAAGAAACAAAGGAATCTTTATCATTACCCAAAAAAGTATTCATCCTATTCCTTACTTCCTCTTTTCGTCACCCTCTTTTAAGCAAACGCATCACGAATTCCACGACAGGATCAACATTGTATTCTCCTATAAACTCATTTAGCTTTTCTTTCACTCGATCCCGCAACCTTCCCGCTCCATCTTCAGAAATAATGATTTCAAACCGTGAATCGTCAACATTATCCATCACGTTCTGGTTCGGGTTTTGGTTTTGATTTTGTGTCCGGGGTGCAGTGCTGTTAACGGTAGTTTGGATAATTGGGCTGAAGACAATGTTCGGATTTGCATTCGGCTTTGGATTACATACTGGGCTGAAAACTATGTTCGGATTTGCATTCGGGTTTGGATTACATATTGGGCTGAAGACAATGTTTGAGTACTGAGTTTGGGCTGTAGACATCTTCAAACACTTTGCAATCGAACGATCTCGCTTTGTGTACCGTATCTCAAAAACTTGTCAAAACCTATCAGACCGAACAAACACCCCTTTTTTTTAATTTTATAACCTTTTTTTTGTTTTTTTTTTAATTTTTAAAGTTTTCTAATATTTAATTTTCTTAAACCTTTTTTAATATTTTATATAAAACTTTTTAATATAATTTTATTTTAAAATAAACTAATATTAAAATAATATATTTTTAATAAAAACTATTTTAAAAACAATTAATCATTAAGCAATGATTACCTAATAATTAATATTATTATTAATATTGTATTATTATTTACTTAAAAAACTAAACGACAAAAGAGATATCGTTTCTGTCTTCCTCGACGTTCAAACAAGACCCCGAAACCCTAAAATAACTTTCAGCCGTCGTCTTCCTCTTCGTGATGTTTGCCGGAGATGAAGATGAGTGTGAACGATGGCCGTCGGAGAATAACAGTGATGATGAACACGATGACTGGTGATCGATGATGATCGACGATGATTATGATGAAGAATGATGAACGATTTCGTGATGATGACGATGAAGGATGACGATGAGACAGGATGTAGTTGATCGTTAATTGGAGATCGGAGAAGATGAGGTTCGTTATGACAGGTCCGTACGAAGGTGGAGGGTATGAACGTCCGACGAAGGAGAAAGTACAACGATGATGAAGGTGGAGAAGACAATGCACGGTGTCGGAATGATGTAAAGATGACAGCGGTGAAAAGTGCAGTCGCCGGTGATAACAGTAAGGGTGGAGGTGATCGGAGATGGTGGTTCGTCGCCGGAGACTATGAACGACGGAAGATGTTTTGAAGATGATGCTGATGAACAGAGAAGTTGAACGGAGGTGATGGTTTGATAAGTTTCAGGTTGGTCGGAGAACGAGTGGTAGACGCCGGAGAAGATGGATGATTACGGATGAGTTGATGTAGTTGGATGATCGAGATGTGATTCCGGATGATTCGAAGTAACTCGGATGGAAGTTGTGTGTGTCGGATTGAAAGAAGTTGAGTTGAGAGGATGATTCCGGATGAATGTGTTGATCACGGATTGATTACGAATGGAATGATGATGATTCCGGATGATTATGGATGATGTCGGATTGTGACGTTGAAGATTACGGATGAAGAAATATGATTCCGGACGAAATTGTAAGAATCTTGAATGAAGGAATGATGATCACGGATTGAAGAAGATATGGAGTCGGATTGAATTTCGGATGGAACTATGAATGGCTGATGAAGATGGCACGATGATACATATGAGTCTGATGATTGATGACGTATGTTGCTGTTGATGATGTCCGATGATGTCAGATTAAACTTTTGAAGATTTGTGCAATGATTTTGAGGATGATGTTGACAGAGTAATAATAATTTTTTAATTAAAAAAAACTTTAACACCTCACAAAAAGATCAAAAGAGCAAACTATAACAATTTTTAAAGAACATGAAGAAGAACACGATTAACACGATGAAGATCACGAATAAAAATGAAGAATTTCTTGATGTTTGATATCAAATTGGCTCTGATACCAATTGTAAGTCCTGAAAATACGGATCAAACAACGATATCAAACGATCAACAAGGATGGGCGGAATACAAGCTTGATGATCTTCAAGAAATCAAGAACAAGATGATGAAAGATTGTTGAGTTGAAAGCTTAATCTTGCATACAATTAGTAATTGTCTAATACAAGATTCAAAAACCAAAACAACCAACCTAAACCCCTAATTTCCATTAACTATTTATAGGGAGGGTTTCCCCCTAAACCCTAGGCCCATAATTACCCCAAAGCCCACTCTAATACCCCTTCTAGAAACTAGATCCATTAGCCTATAAACCTACTAATCCATAAACCTATTGGGCCTAACAAACCCGTGGGTTTTAACCCACTAGGACCCGAAGATCATTTTTCGGGTGACAACGACATGGATGAAGATACGGATCCCGTGGAGCCTGCAACAGGGACCCCAAATCATCCCATCGAGATCTCGGATGGGTCCTCGTGTCATGGATCGCCTTACCGCGGTCCGGATAGCTACCAGGTGAGGTTCAACCAGTGGGACTGGTATTTTACACCCTCTGAGCACTCGTCTCCATACCAGCAGCAGCAACAGCAGCATGATCCTTCCGAGGATTCCCGATTTGTGGCAGTCACTCTGCCACCACCACCACCACCAGTGGAGCAGCCGCTTCCGGAACCACTGAGGCGGAGAAGATCAAACGCGCAGATGTCCGTGCGAGGAGGAGTCCGCATCAGCACTCCTCAGCCCTCGAGTGGCAGCCACTATTCGCCACTTCAAGAAGAAGACCCGCAGATGGGGGGACCATCAAACCCCGTCTCGGAAGCAAACTCTGCGCCTGTGGTGCCACCATTGGGTTTTGATAACCCAATCCCTGCATATGCCGGTTCCGCGGCATATAACCCGTTCGAGCTACCGGGCCACAACAGCACAACTATGCCAATGTGGACCCGTACCAGGAGGCGTGGGACTACAATGCTCGTCACCCTGAAGGGCCCTATGGTGGTCCTTGGACCACTGGGTACCCACCTTATGTGTACCAGCACCCGCCACCTCCTCAACCACTGCATCACCAGCCGCCACAGCCGCAACTAATCCCGCCGGAACGTCAACAAGAGGTCCTCGATAGATTGGACCGATGTGAACGGGATATTCAAACGGAGCGAAGTAACACTCGAGGCTTCTTCAAGCGATTATCAGATCTGATCAAGTTTCAAACGAAGCGCAGTAACACTCGAGGCTTCTTCAAGGGATTATCAGATCTGATCAAGGGGAAGTCCAAGAGAAGGGGTCATTGAAGACCTTTGTTTATTTAATTTATTTAGTTGTAATCAAGTCCCTGCGTGGACTTTTGTTTCAGTGCTCAGCCACTGCATGGGCTTGTCTTTTTGTACTTTGCCCCTGCGTGGGCATGTCTTTTGTTAACCCCTGCATGGGTTTGTTGTTTGTTTTGCCCCTGTGTGGGCATACTATTTTGTAGAAGTCCTGTTAAGGGCAAAAAATGTACTCGTTTGAATTATTAATGAGATGTTTAATTTAAATTTTCATTTTGTTTGTTATTTATTATGTGCATAAAATAAATGAAAATAAATTTTCCTATTAAAAGATCTACCATTATACTAAAATGGCAAAATCTGAAATGGACAAGACCTAGCCATGTGTCATCATAAGACCGGGCCAAGATGGTAGTTCCATAATTAGATTCAGATCCATATTAACATCTCAATTTAGGACTGTTCTGCGTTAATTATTAAAAGAATCTTAAAAGGTAAAACCTAGTCTATATGTTGTTGCAGACATGGCCAAGATGGTAGAACCTATACAAAAGATTCCAATTCTTGTTAACATCTGAAAGCATGTTAACATTAATGACAAACTGTGATGCGATAAAATCACATAGGTCATCTTTTAATTGGGTTGTTTTAAATTCCCTTAATTATATAACCATCCCTTAAGGATGAAGTGCCTGCGGGCTAAAATTTATGTCCTTGGGACTAAAGGCAGTAGTAACCTATAACTCCCTGCCAAGAAAAAGGCAATGAACTTTGATTCAAGCCTTAATACCTTGACTCCGTAGAAGTCTTGGTTTATAAATTAAATTTGTCTCTATGACTATGCCCTTTTGTGCTATTATTAAATTAAAATATAGGATTATAATAAAGGTCCTGAATATATAAATAATTAACAAATTAACCAAAAATGGCTATTAAAACCATGGTTAATAAATCATAGAATACTGTAAAAGCTTCTAAATAAAACCTTGCCCATTATTTTTATATGTAGCAATTGAAGCTACATGGCTGGGTCGGATGAAGTAAATAGTCATCCGGTGGAAAACCACGAGAATGCTAGGTACATCTGACTGGTGCAGAACTGCAAGCACTAGTTGATAATGTTGTTACAAGGGCTTTTGATCGGCAGAATATTGAGTCTAGTGGGACTCGAAGTAGGACCCTATCTACACCACATTCCAAGCCTAAGACTCATTTCGGAAGCTCACAGCAAGCCACCCTTTATCCAACCTAAGCCTAAGAAAGAGGAATCAAAGAAAGATGATGATCGACATTCCTCAAACCAAAATAGTGTTCCCTCCAAGAAGATAGTGTTTGATAATGCACCACGTGCCAAAGGTTGCACCTATAAATACTTTGTTTCTTGTAAACCCCGAGATTTTACTGGGGAGAAAGGGGTAGTGGATTGCATGACCTGGTTGGATGAAATGGACACTATGGTAGATATTAGTGGGTGTACTGAAAGAGACATTGTGAAGTTTATATCTCAGTCTTTTAAGGGTGAGGCATTAGCTTGGTGGAGGTCCTTGATCCAAGCTACAGGGAAAATCCCATTGTACAATATGTCTTGGGAACAGTTTTGTCACTGATCAAGGAGAACTACTGCCCTCAGCATGAGGTTGAAAAGATTGAGTCTGATTTTCTGTCATTGGTGATGAAAAACCTGGATTGCCAAGCTTACCTTACGAGCTTGAATACAATGTCAACATTGGTTCCGTATCTGGTGACCCCGGAACCCAAAAGAATAGCTCGTTTCATTGGGGGTTTAGCCCCGGAGATTAAGGCAAGCGTAAAGGCTTCTCGGCCAACCACATTCAGGTCTGTAGCTGATATATCGTTGTCCCTCACACTGGACGCGGTCAGGCAGAGATCGCTGAGGAACACGGATGCAGAGAAAAGAAAGCGTGATGATGACAACTCACGACGGTCAGACAAGAAGCATAAGGGAAACAATGACCACAAGAAGGGGTCTAGATCCAAGAAGGACGAGGCATTAGTCTGGAGATAAGCCCAAGTGTAAGGTCTGTTAGAAGCACCACTTTGGGAAGTGCAGATATGACTCAAAATTCCAGTCTCAGCCAAGCCCATGTGGGATTTGCAAATCTTCTGAGCATAAGACTCTAGAGTGTAAGAAGCTGAAAGACGCAACGTGCTACAGTTGCAATGAAAAAGGGCACATTAAGACAAATTGCCCAAAAGCAGCAAAGAAAGTTGAAGAAGGGAAGAAGACCAATGCCAGGGTCTTTCAGATGAACGCACATGAGGCGATCCAGAATGATAATGTCATAACAGGTACTTTTCTTATTAATGATATCTACGCAAGAGTATTATTTGATTCAGGAGCAGATAAATCTTTTGTAGATAATAAGTTTTGTGAGTTGTTGAAAATGCCTGTTAAAGCCTTAAGTGTGAAGTATGAAGTGGAATTAGCTGATGGAACCATAGAAACCGCATCAACTATATTAGATGGATGTGTCATATCCTTTAGGAACCACTCTTTTCCTTTGTCCTAACTTCCGTTTAAGCTACCCGGTTTCGATATAGTGATAGGCATGGATTGGTTATCGCATAACCAAGCCCAGATTGTATCCAACAAGAAACAAGTAGTGATCAAGACTCCGTCTGGTGAGCCACTTACCATTCAGGGAGATACCCAACATGGATTGCCTGAGCAGGTGGCTATGCTCAAGGCATCCAGATGTCTAAAGAAGGGTTGTGTCATTTATATGGCACAAGTGACCATTGATGAGCAGAAACCCAAGATTGAAGATATTCCAGTCATTTCTGAATACCCCGAAGTTTTCCCGGATGAACTACCTGGTTTGCCACCAGATAGACAAGTAGAGTTTAGAATCAACATCATTCTAGGAGCAGTGCCTATTGCAAGAGCACCTTATAGGTTGGCACGAACAGAGATGAAGGAATTGAGGACACAGTTAGATGATTTGCTAGCCAAAGTTTTCATTAGACCTAGCTCGTCTCCATGGGGAGCACCAATCTTGTTTGTCAAAAAGAAAGATGGGTCGATGCGTTTATGCATCGATTACCGTGAGCTTAATAAGGTCACTATCAAGAATAGGTATCCTTTGCCCAGGATCGACGATCTGTTCGATCAGCTACAAGGAGCAAGCTACTTTTCCAAGATCAATTTGAGGTCAGGTTATCATCAATTGAAGGTTAAAGATGAAGATGTACACAAGACTGCATTTAGGACTCGCTATGGCCATTACGAGTTCCTAGTGATGCCTTTTGGGCTCACTAATGTACCTGCCGCATTCATGGATCTCATGAATCGCGTCTGCAAGCCTTATCTGGATAAATCTGTTATCGTCTTCATCGATGACATCCTCATTTACTCGAAGAATCAAGCTGACCATGAGAAGCATCTCCGTTGCATTCTGAAACTACTTCATCAGGAAAAGCTCTATGCCAAATTCTCAAAGTGTGAATTCTGGCTTCGTGAAGTCCAATTCCTTGGACATGTTGTTAGTGAGCGTGGTATCCAAGTAGATCCCCCTAAGATTGAAGCTATCATGAACTGGCAAGAGCCAAAGACGCCTACGGAGATTCGAAGTTTCCTAGGATTGGCAGGATACTACAGACGTTTTATTGAAAACTTCTCAAGAATTGCAGCACCCCTGACTCTTCTCACCCGCAAGAACAACAAATTTGATTGGGGGCCTAAGCAGCAAGAATCTTTTGATATTCTAAAGAAGAAGTTGAGCAACGCTCCAGTACTGACATTGCCTGAAGGAATTGATGAGTTTGTTGTGTATTGTGATGCATCACACACCAGGGTGGGGTGTGTGCTTATGCAAAAAGGCAAGGTCATTGCCTATGCTTCACGCAAGTTAAAGGTGCATGAGAAGAATTACACCACCCATGACTTGGAGTTGGGTGCCATTTTATTTGCACTAAAGCTTTAGAGGCATTACCTATATGGAACTAAGTGTGTGATCTATTCTGATCACAAAAGCCTTCAGCATCTGTTCAATCAGAAGGATTTAAATATGAGGCAGCGACGTTGGATGGAAACTTTGAATGATTATGACTGTGAAATAAGATACCATCCGGGCAAGGCCAATGTAGTCGCAGATGCCTTGAGTAGAAAGGAAAGAGTGAAGCCAATAAGAATCAATGCCAAGAGCATTGAGATCAAAAACAGTTTGAATGAAAGGTTGTTAGCTGCACAGAAGGAAGCTGTGTTGGAAGCTAACTATCCTGATGAAAAGCTAGGAGTAACTGAAAAACAGTTATCCTATGGCAAGGACGGAATCCTGAGATTAAATGGAAGAATATGGGTTCCTGTTTATGGAGGACTTCGGGATGTCATCCTTCAGGAAGCCCACAGTTCCAAATATTCCGTTCATCCTGGAGCAGATAAGATGTACCATCATTTGAAGGAAAATTATTGGTGGATAGGCTTGAAGAAGTCTATAGCTGCCTATGTAGCTAAATGTTTGACGTGTGCGCAAGTCAAAGCTGAACATCAGAAGCCATCAGGTTTGCTACAACAGCCTGAAATTCCCACTTGGAAATGGGAAATGGTGACAATGGATTTCATCACCAAGTTGCCAAAGACAAGGAAAGGAAATGATACTATATGGGTGATAGTAGACAGACTGACTAAGTCAGCACATTTCCTACCCATTAAGGAAACTTACAATTCTGACATGTTAGCCCAATTGTATGTTGATAAGATTGTATCTCTGCATGGAGTACCAGTGGCTATTATCTCTGACAGAGATACCAGATACACGTCACACTTTTGGAAAAGTTTCCAACAGTCTTTGGGCACGCGCTTAAACTTCAGTACGGCTTACCATCCTCAGACGGATGGGCAGAGTGAGCATACCATTCAAACCCTAGAAGACATGCTTCGTGCATGTGTGATTGATTTAAGTGGTAGTTGGGATAAGCACCTACCATTGGTCGAGTTCTCCTACAATAATAGCTACCATACCAGCATTCAGGCTGCGCCTTTTGAAGCATTATATGGTAGGAAGTGCAGAACGCCTATCTGTTGGGCAGAAGTAGGAGAAGCTCAATTATCAGGTCCTGACCTAGTCTTTGAAACGACGGACAAGATTGTCCAGATTCGTGACCGCCTGAAAGCTGCCAGGGATAGGCAGAAAAGTTATGCGGATAAAAGGCGAAAACCTCTGAAGTTTGAGGTTGGTGATAAAGTTCTGCTTAAGGTATCACCCTGGAAAGGGGTGATGCGATTTGGTAAGAAAGGTAAGTTAAGCCCGAGATATATAGGACCATTTGAGATCATCGAATGCGTAGGAACTGTGGCTTATAAGTTAAACTTACCTGAAGAGCTCAGTGGTATTCACAATGTATTCCACATCTGCAATCTGAAGAAATGTCTAGCTGATGAATCACTAGTCATACCACACACGGATGTGCACATCGATGAGAGCTTGAAATTTGTGGAAAAACCTTTGTCGATTGAGGATCGACATGTTAAGAAGCTTCGGAGGAAGCATGTACCTATTGTAAAGGTCAAATGGGATGCCCGTAGAGGTCCCGAATATACGTGGGAGTTAGAGTCCACAATGAAAGAAAAATACCCTCAATTGTTTCCGTAAATCTCGAGGTCGAGATTTCTTTTAAGGGGGTGAGGATGTAACACCTCGTAAAATCATACCCAATAAAATAAAGACACGTGTCATGTAAGACAAACGTGTCAGGAACCTGGATCAAATAAAAGATGTATGGTAGGATTTAAGAAGGGCAACATGTTATTAAAATACCTCTGAGGGACCCAAGTTATAAATCCCAAGACCTTAAATCGTTATGATAAATATCTGATATACTAGCCGGTTGTTCCTAAATAGATAAATTCCAATTTTATATGGAAATTGGGTTCTTTAGAATGTTACTACAACATTCAGGAAATTTAGATTCTTGATTAAAATAATTGAACTTGAATTAATTCATGTCCATTGTGAATTTTGTTATTTCCGACACTTTCAAAACCTCCCACAAGATCCAAAACATGTAAGTGCATGCAAAGCATGCAAGGTCTGAGCAAAGGGACCCTCAACTGATTAAAGGACCCAAGATTCGGAGACTACAAAGTTGCATGGTCAATACTTGAAAATTTGCAAGATTTTTGTCCTTAGACCATCGGTTACGGACCGTAAGGGTCCAGGCTTACGGTCCGCAAGGATCATATCTGGGTGCATCAGACCAGGGTCGGTTACGGACCGTATCCGTATAGGCTTATGGTCCGCAAGTGGGTGCGTACGGACCGCAAAGACTTCAGCTTACGGTCCGTAAGCCTGTCGCTGGCAGCAGAAGTGGACAGCTGCCTGTTCAGCCTGTTCCACCGCCTTATTGATGGTTTTCGAAAATCAGGGGTCTTGTAACTGGTTTTTAGCTTCATAGGGACACCTGGGAGGATCTCATGACCTTGGTAGACTTGTTTGGCATCATCCTAAAGATTTGGAGTCACTATATAAGGTAAGCAAAGTTGCAACATTTGATCACTTATTTGCAACTCACTTGAATCAGTGTTCTGGAACTTCTCTGGACTTCAACAAGCTCCTCTTAGGTCCCTAATCATACTTAGGACTCTTGTAAGTGTCCTTAATCCTCTTTAATTCAGTTTAGCTTAGTTAATTAGCTAAAAGTCAAACCATCGTAATTAAGGTTTGACTTCGAGATTAAGCTATAATTATCCAGTCAAATCTCGAATTAAAAATACCTATAAGTAGGTAATTATGTGGGTAATAAACCCTTAAAAGGGTACTCTCTAATTCCCACTCTAACTATGTCAATTGTCGGGTTAAAGCTAATTACAAAAAGTCAACAGAAAGCTTTATTTCAAATTAATGCATAATTAGCAATGTAGGATCCATACAACCTATTTTATCATTAATGTAACTTGGTAATTAATGTAAGATCATGTCTAAACATGTTCACCCCGACAATTTTCAGTTTAGGCTCGGTTTGGAACCGAAAGTTGCATAGTTTGACTAATACTTTAACTTTCAGTTCTGACCCGTTTAAGCCAAGTTTAGGATTGCCTTAGAGCTTCTTTTGGACCTAGTTACATGTTAGTATAACCCTCTATGATTAAATGACTTGGTTCATTAGTTGTCTAATTATTATGCAAGTTTCCGTTAATTGCCTAAATGTTGACTATTATGCCCTTTCCATCTTAAATTATGATTTTTGAAAATGTAAAAGAGTAGACACCTTAGTTACTGATTTATAAACTTGTACCCAAAATTTGATATCAGTTTGAGGTCTAGAATAGGAGTTATGCTCATTAGCGTAATTAGAAGCCTTTTTAGTAACTAAATGGCGTAATTAGCGTGTAGCCTATCTAAACCTAAATTTTAATATCAAACTTTCTACCTAATGATATAAAATAATATTTTGGGGTTTTTGAAGATTTTTATTTATTTTTAGGCTGAGCATAACTTAGAGTTTTAAGCTTATTTCGGTTATTGCAGGTTTTGCCCTTTTGGGCTATAAAATGAGTTTTATAAATCCTTTTAGCCTCAAACCTTTTTCTACTGATTCATTATATTAAATAAATTACTTTGAGCCTTTTGGAATATTAAAAATATCAGCTTTCTATACAAAACCCAGAAATGGCTCCAAATCGCGTTTTTCAAGCGTTTTAACGACATAGTATGTATCAAAACTAGTTTATATATATAAGGTTTGATACCTACTGATATATTCAGTAAATTTTTATATTATAACAGTAAACAAAGGTTTTAAACTCAGATTCTCAGTTTTGACCTTTTAGGCTTATGTTAAATTACCAAAATGCCCCTACGGTGCGTAATATGGTTATAATTAATAAATTTCACATATATGTTATACCCTGCTGTTATAACTTATCAAATTAAGTATATTTACTAAATAAATCAAACCTGTAACTCAGATTACAAATTAAACTCTTTTATACCCTTTAAAAAGACCAAAATGCCCTTATGAGGCATAGTTTGAGATTAAAATCATTTTGGGCATAATAGAAGATATCTTACTGATGTCACAACATATTTAGTGCATATTAACTCAGGGAACTTGTATATGATTCATATGGTTACTCGTTACGCACTTTCCGCGTTTGGATCGGCTTATGTAACTAGTTTACATACATTAGTCGAAACGGGTCAAACCATATCATTATTGTCTCAAAATCCAGAATGTGATTAAGTTACCCATATTAAACAAGCATGCAAGCTTGTCGGGTCAAAACCACATTCTAAACCAGTCTTCGCTTTATTATGCGTTTGAACCGTATCATTCTTTAAGACTAACCGGTCTAAGCCTAGGCTAAATTAAAAGACCCGTTAGGATTCTAATATGTTATTATAAACCTTCGTTCCAGAATAGGAGATCCAATTTAAGCTATTTGCACTTGCTTATTGTGATTATACTTGCTCAGGTAAATACTTTTAACTTATTTTCACTATATGGGCTTGGGGTACGGTATATAAAATACCGCTTAGTCGGGCATTGAAACTTTAATCAAATGTGGGCTAAATCATTGAAATGACCCGTTAAAATTGTTTTGTTTGCTTAAAGCCTTTGGGGGGTTAATGACCATGTCCCGGATATCCTTGTCATCATTTTACGAAATGGCCACGACCTAAGCATAGGGGTGTAGGCATACACCCGTTGTGCATAAATATTAAGGTATAACCGCCAGTTTCGGGGGAAACTGCTGCGGGACTATTCCATGTGGTGTGTCTATTGATCTTTAACCCGGTGTAGACCCGGGCTACTGGACGCATAAGAAACATGTAAATCTTTTACAAGTTTATATTCAAATAATTATCCCAAGTTATAAAAATCTTTTTTGTCTTATGCAAATCAATTTTAAACCTTTTCAAAATGAGTCAGTTAAATTGTATTTACCACTGTAAACTGACGTATTTCCCCAAAAAGATTAAGTGCAGGTACTACGCGTAATAGGCTAGCCTCTTCTTAGCATCATTTAGAGTCTCGCAAGCTTGGACGCAATTTATCTGTTGAACAAGTTTCCTTTTTCTTTTGATCCGCCTGTGGATCTGTTTCAACTACTTTGTGATACTCATTATTACAATTTTATTTGGTTGAAATAAATCTATCTTTTTGCTTCCGCTGTGCATTCATATATTGTGTTGTTTGACTATGACGATATCAACTACGTCACGATACCCCCACCGGGCCCACCGGTGACACGTGGAAAATAGGGGTGTGACAGATCACGATCAGGGATGTTAGAAGTTGGCACCTCGTGCCTATATGTTACTTCTTTCAGGTAAGAGCCCACAGGCTGCAAAGACATGTCAGCTTTCTTGACCACAAGAAAGTGTGCTGATTTCGTGAGACGTCCCACGATTGCCCAAAGGGTATCGTTTCTGTTTTGAGTTTTAGGTAGACCAGTGACTAAATCTATGACAGTCTGTTCCCATTTACACATGGGTATTTCTGGTTGCTGAGACAGACCAGATGTTTTCTGATATTCCACCTTGACTTTCGCACAAGTCAAACACCGTTCACATACATTGCTATGTGGGCCTTCATGCCCGATCACTAGTACAAGATCTTTAGATCCTAAGACATTCTATCAAAACCCAGTCGAGTGGAATATCTAGACTTGTGTGCTTCGCCCAACACAAGTTTCCCCAAAGTTGCCGTATAATGGGACCCATATTCGCCCTATAAAGTAGCGAATTCCGTCTAATTTTTGCCAGTAGTGGTTTCCCCCATGCCCCGCATGGGTTCAGCTTGAAGATTCTCTTCCTTGAATGCTTCAGTTGCAGAACGAATCTGATCAGGTAGGTTAGAGTCGATGGTGAGCTGCAAAGCTCATGCACATTTAGGTTTCACAGGCGTAATCGTTCAAGAGTTCCATCCAGCGACGCCGTCGCATGTTTAACCCTTTCTGATCAAAGATATGCTGAAGGCCCTTGTGATCGGTCTAAATAGTGCCTTTGGTACTGTACAAGGAACGCCTCCAGATATTAAATCCAAAGATCATGGCTCCCACCCCAAGTTGTGAGTCGTGCAAATCTCCTTGTAAATCTACAACGACTGAGAAACGTAGGTTATCACTTTCTCGTGTTGCACCCGTACGCAACCGAGTCCCTGAATCGAAACATCATGGTACACCACCAGATCACCCATACTCTCAGGTAAAGACAATACTCAGTGCATTGCAGAGTTGGGTTTCAAAGCTTGAAAAGATGCTCTATTGTTTTGTCCTCCATGAATACACAACACCCTGCTGTGTTAAAGCGATGAAAGCTGTGCGATCATCGAAAATTCATTGATGACTCTGCGAGGGTACATAGCGAGACCAAGACACTGCCGCACCTTCGAAGGACTCTTTGATGCCGATCAATTTCTAATAGAATGGATCTTAGTGGGATCTACGTCTATTCCCAATTCGTTGACTACGTGACCGAGGGTGAGATATAAGTGCCGCTCATGGTGTTTCCTTTCTCCTTGAAATGGTTCAAAACGCCATCGATAAACACGGTTGACGAATTTGTTGAGATGAGGTTTACACATACAATTCGCGTGATCCATAAAGCTGCTGGTGTGTTGGGTAACTTGAAAGACATGATCAAAGAGTCGTACTGACCGTACTGCGTTCTAAATGTCATTTTAGTAATATCCTCCTCTGGGTCTTCCATCATGTGACAACCCTCATAATTACAGGTATCCGTACAATTAATTGATTTTTATTTATGCTTAATGACTGTGCTTAATTACAACTGATGACTTAAATTGCTATCTCATTTCTGTATCATACATATATATGCATCACATTACATATTGTCACACCATTTATCACATACAAACTTTAGTGACATAAACGATGCACAAAGCACAGTTAGCACCGTTAGCGGATAGCTCAAAAACATGCTGACAATGTCAGTACATAGATAGACAATGTTTTGAGACCCCGTAAGGGCAAGAGACAAGGTACTACACTAGTATGGTGTGTAGGGAAGTAAGAACCATAAAACTGCGTCACTAGGTGATAGTATAAGTGCCGGAAAGTGCCTAAAACCCACTAAAAGTGCAGAATTCTACATTAATCAGCAAAAATCAGCATTTAAATAAGCTAGTAATGTACAAAAACGTGGCAAAATGGTCCTGTAGGCTTTCCTAAGTGTCGGGAATTAAAAGTGTCGCAAAAAGTTACATAAAGGACACTAAACGAAATAACTTGACACTTTAACGAACCGGTATCTAACCGAACAACCGGACATTACCCGGAACACCAAATTATTGCTAGAAGCATTGTTTTACTTTTTCTGAGCTAGTTATGGTTCCCGAACACCCTAACATACTACATAATGCAAGATACACACAAAACACTAGACTTTACACGTAACACGCTAACTAATTACCCCCTTTATCATTCAAGTTACATTTAACCCCCCCCCCACAACTTACGGCCCCAAGGGGATGACCCCACCTAGATTTTTTGTAATCTCTCTAAATCCTTCCATAATCTTCTCTTGGATATGATGAGATTGTGTAGTGTACTCTTGTAGACATAAGACCCTTTGGACAATACTCAAACTTGGTTATAAGAACACTAAACATCTTCATCATCACAAACACCACAACACTCTCACTTCCTTCCTCCCTCCCACTCTCGGCCGACCCCAATCCCCCCACCATCACCATTTATCATCCATCATCTAGCCATTCCAAGATCATCTTGAGTTGTAAGAAGGTCACTAACGAAGCTTAGAGCTTGTGGATCATCAAGGACCTCTTCTACTTGCTTTTATCCACTCCATTTTCATCATTGTTCTTCCCTAGCCTTTGAACTAGTTGTAAGCTTCTTGTAACTCTTGTTTACTTCTATTTTTAGTGGTTAAAAGATATGTTATGTTGAAAATCACAAGATCACTAAAAGACATACACTTGAATCTTGAACATAAAGCTTAACATATGATGATATATGGATGAAATGATGTTGTTTAGTGTATGTTTAATACTTGCTTGTTGATTTCTTAAGATGATGATGTTAATCATCACATGAAGCTTGCTAGATGGTGATTAAACACATAATCTAGCAAGTGGGAGGATGATTATGTAACAACATAGGATGATCATCTTCTTGTATGAACATGAACTTGATGAATGAAGGGATTTCTTGAAAAATAATAAACAAAGTAAGCTAGTAAACTTATGGATCCAAGATTTGTGAATGATTTTCCAAGAAAACCAAGTTCAAAATAGGATTTCTAATAGATCATGGTTTTTACTTAAAAACCTACACTATTTTAAGTGGAAAAACAAGTGTATAAACACTTATGAAACAAGAAGGTCAAATAAATAAACATTTTTGTAGAATATGTTTACAAGTTGTAAACATCTAAAACTTCCAAGAATGAGGTTTATCAAGAAGTAAATATATTTTGGTGGATAACTAAACCCACTAAACACTTTACCATGTTACTACAAATTTTTGTGAAAGATCAAGATCATGTTGTATTGTAAGTTGTATAATTTTTACACTTGATAAGTATAATATTGTTTAGGGTTGATTGTTGATCATTGTGTGTTGATTTTGAAAAGAAAATGATATGCTAAATAGCATGGACACCTCCATTTTCAAAGGGAACTATGGCAAAATTTTCTAAAAATACAAACACTTAGAAAGTATTTTCTAAACAAGTGTTTACAAGTATGTTATTAAACTATGTTTTTCAATATAAACTTTGCCATAAATTTTTACACAAAAATAAAAGTATCGGAGGTTGGTTTTTGTAAATAAAAATGGATGAATATATATATTTAGAATATATATTTTATATTAAGACACTTGTGTGAATATTTGTATACTTTGTTGTATAGTTATATTGTTTTAGGGTAAAATAATATAACTTACAAATACCAAGAATTTACAACTCCAAAATAATACCAAAAATCACAAGGAATGAAATATATATGTTACACACTTGACATCGTGAAACCGAACGCAAAAACGTAATTATAAAATATTCCGAAAAATATTCTTACAAATATATTTTTGGTATATATTATTTTGGAAACAGAAGAAGTGAAAATATGATCTTTGTACATATTACCAAGTTATATCATATTTTCAACAAAAAGAAAATATATCATTTTTGGGAGATAAAAATATATTTTCCTAGTATATTTAGAAAATATATGATTTTTGAGGAAGAATATATATTTTCTTGGAATACATTATTTTTGACAAATAAGTTACATATATATTTTCTAAAGTGAGACTTGGAAATATATTAGTTTGAGAATACGAATACGGGAATACGAAAGTACAAGTATAAAATACCCCCATCATTGGGAAGGAAAATATGAAATTAAATACTTGAGAAGTATTAATACAAAAGTATTGATTTAACCATTATTCCTAAAATTAAAAATAATTTAAAGTTAAAATAATTATTATTTTAACAATAATTATAACTTGGAATAACATAAGGAACACAACTCAAAAATGTTAAACTCTAAGACAAGGCACGGCCCGTTCGTCTAGTAGACGTTAGTACACTGTAGGTAGTCGTGTTTGCTGCGGAGGTTTGAGTTGCTAGTTCTGAAGACACAATATAGTGAGTTCACGTCCCCCTTTTCTTTTAACTGTTTTCAGTTTTATACTTCGGGGGTGAAATACATGTTACAACTATTACAAACGTTTTATACATGGTATGAATAGCTTAAGGAGGGTGTACTGCTTGATCATGTGAAAGGTGGGTATAACACATAAGGCCATTAATCCTCATCGTAGAATCGAGGGACATGAGTGATAAGATCTATTTGGGTGTAGCGATCCCACACCCATGGGGACCAGGGTGGCCCATAGGGTGACTATGTCTTCCAGCCAGAGGCCCGGTAATAAATTTGGTAGGTTTGAGTCTTCCTGCACCATTTCACACATACCATTGGCTTCGCAACCCATTGGTGATCTGTTTTTCCTTATTGCTACATACCAGGGACATACATTCATACAGACATACTTTAAAGGTTTATACACACAGACATACACTGAACTCGCTCAAGTTTTGTTGATGTTTTTCAAATTACATGTATTTCAGGGAACTAGTGGATCTGGCAGGGTATGCATGTGTCTTCAAGTTGCGTCGTGAAATAAGAGATGTTGTCCATGGGTGTTGAGTTTAGGGGGTGTATCCTAATCCTGGACGGGATACATGATTCTAAACTCAGGTTTTATTTAAAGTCTTTTGTGGAGTCTTTATGAACTCAGTTAAACATGTTATGGTTTGTAACTTAATTTGGTGTCGATGTTTTCAAGACAAGTATGTTGTGGTATTTTCTAAAGTTTATTAATGGATGAACATCTCATGTTTTTATCATATAGCATTGTTATGATTGATTGCTATGGTATTAAGAAGTCACACCAAATAAACCACGCTTCCGCAAAAGTCAGGGTGTGACAGCTTGGTATCAGAGCTTTGATCGTAGCGAACTAGGATTCCTTCTCGAGTCTTGACTACGATCATTAGGGCTCTCAAGAAAACATTTTCAAACATGTTTTACATTACATACACAAAACGTCCAGATCCAGGGAACAAAACATTTTTACAAACAAAAGGGCAAAAAACACATTTCAAAACTTATATTTATAATTCGGTCTTAGAGGCTGGGGAGGTTCAGTTTTAGAGGCTGGGGAGGTTCAGTCTTAGAGACTGGGGAGGTTCAGTCTTGGAGACTAGGGAGGTTCAGTCTTAGAGACTGGGGAGGTTTAGTCTTAGAGACTGGGGAAATTAAGTCTTAGAGACAGGGGGAAATTGAGTCTTAGAGACTGGGGAAATTGAGTCTTAGAGACTGGGTAGTCAGTTTGAGAAACTGGGAAGGTTTTAGTCTGAGAGACAAGGGAGTTCAGTCTGAGAGGCTGGGTGGGGTAGTCTGGGAAGACTAGGATGAATACATGCTTACATTGTTATACTTACATGCTTATTTGGATGATTGTTGATATATGTGCATATGTTGAGGTTGTGTTGATTACAAACATTATGTCATCTTCTTCTGAGAGTGGAGTATCCGACACAGTGGACCCCATGGCCATACATCAGATACTACGAGTGATGACGATGATGATTTTCAGCCCTTCGCTTAACTAGATTTTGGAGATGACATACCTATAGCTGATGGTTTTCATGACCAGGATCTACTTCTTGTTCAGATCCCTGCTCCTTTTCCTCTCGCTGCATTTCCTCTTGAGGATCTGCCACTTGATGCTATGTCCGACGACGACATCGATCTTTTCATCGAGGGTCCCCCTGAGGATGCCCAGGATGGTGGGGCTCCGGTTGATGATGATGTTGCTATTCCGCTTGCAGAGATTCCACTCGATGATGACGTTGTTGTTCCTCTTGTCGAGATTCCAGTTGCTGATATCATTGCTGTTCCGTTGGTCGAGATTCCTGTTGTTGAGATCTCATCTGACCGTTCAGGTCCCGATTCGTTTGAGTCTGTATCATCTGCTACTTTGCACACACGGGGCGTGCAGCATTATCCCACAGACACTGATTCCGACACAGCGATGTCTGCTGCACCTATCTTTCCACACGACTTTGACCCAGATCATGATATTGAATTTGTACCTGACGAGCAGCCTTTTGAGGCACTTGTTATTCCTGACGATCAACTCTTTGATATACCCGCTGATCTTGAGTATGCTCCAACTGACCCTGAGCCTGAGATTGCACCTGAGCCTATACCGTCACACGATCCTTTACCTGAGCACGATCCAGTACCTGTCGATGTACCATTTGTTGCACCACCTTTGCTTGACCCGATCCCTTTACTTGTTGATCATGCTCTTTTGCTACCCATGTGGACCCCGGCTATGCTCACACCCGCAATGGGTGGATTGAGAACGACGACGACTATCCTCCTTTTGTTAGACCCGTTACTCCCCCTCCTGCATCTACCCAGGCACCCGTTGATATCGCCCCATTTCACCCACACGTGTCAGATATTCACCGCACAGATCTACCAGTCACATTCCTTCAGGATATCCCTCCTCCCCATCCAGGGGAAGGACCATAGAGTCAGCAGCCCACTCACATACCACCTGCGTCAGCAACCGATCATTTCATGCCACAGTTTACACACGCTACTTCTTCTTCTGCACCCACGGGCGAGCCACTTATTTGGTTTCCGCCCAACGTGATGCCTATATCTGATCCATACCATCCCTTCCACATTGGATACTCGAGGGATTATCTGCTTTTGTCACTACAGCTCCAGCAGGAGATGCTGGGTAGGAGAGTGATGGAGTTAGAGAGGATCCCGCGTCCTCCGCCTTGTCATTGTCAATCGCCATTCGCGACACCACCAGCTCCTCTCATACCGTACCCTGATTTTGATGTTCGTTTCCTCACTATGGAGCAGCAGATTGCTTACCTGCTGCGTATCGTCCATGCACTTAAGGAGGATTTGGCACATTTGCGCAGGTTGCTTTTCGTTCCTCCACCTCCTCCTCCCCCATCAGCTTAGAGGTTTTTGGTTTGATGCAGATAGCATACTTTTGACGAGAGTGCATCTATAGAGCCAGATTGCACAGCTTTTTAAAGACCACATTTGACTTTTGACTTTTGACTTCTGATTGTTATAGTTTGTTAGACGATTCGGACAAGGGTGATGTGACCCTTAGTCCCTTTTGATGTATGATACTATTGTGAAACTTGTAAAACTGTACTTGTGGTCTTGATATATGATAGCTCAATTGCAACATTCTCATTACATACATTGTTGGATTACTTGTTTGTGTTATGAAATAGGATGTTATGTGTGTACTTGTGTTGATGAATGTTATTACATGCGCATATTACATACTTACTATACTTATTATGGCCTGACCAACGCAATCTTCTTATAGAAGATGCCTCCACGAAGAGAGACTCGTTTGCCCACTACTGAGGCGGAGTTACAGGAACGGATTTCACAGGCTATTACACAGCACGAGGCCCAGCGCTCAGAACATAGCGGGGGTACCTCTGGAAACAACCCACCCCATGGTAATGTTAAGTCACTATAGACACGTTACGTTACATTTGGATATTCCATGTGCAATCGCTAATGCTTGCTGTGAATGATGTTACTTGTACAGGCTGTACCTATAAACAATTTTTAGACTGTAAACCGCTAAATTTCGACGGCACCGGGGGTGCTGTAGCTTTTGTTCGATGGACGGAGAAGATCGATTCAGTGATAAGAATGAGAAAATGCGCACCAGAACAACAAGTCACCTACATCTCCAGATTGTTCATAGATGGAGCGCTTTCGTGGTGGAATCTCCAAGTCCAAACTCTGGGAGAGGCAGTAGCGTACGCTTTGACTTGGAATGAGTTAAAGGAACTCATGCGTAAAAAGTATTGCTCCAGGGCCGAAATCCAAAAGTTGGAAACTGAATTCTGGAACCTCAAGATGGACGGCCCGAAGATCGCCGAATATGTGCAGAGATTTCACGATCTATCTCACGTGGTACCATACATGGTCAGTCTGGAATTCAAACGAGTTGAGCATTTCATTTGGGGGTTGGCACCTCAGATTATGAGTATGGTAACATCGTCAAAGCCTGCAACAATTACGGAGGCTATCGATCTGAGCGTGTCACTGACTGAGGAAGCTATCAGATTAAACAAGTTTTCGATCTTGGACTAGAAGAAAAAGGAGACTCACGTTGAGTCATCCGGTGAAAACAAACGGAAGTTCTCAAACTTTAAGAAGGGTACCAGCAGCGCCAGCAAGAAGAAGGAGGTGAACCCACTAGCTGAAGCTAAAACTGGTGCTGAAGTCAAGGGAAAAGGATACATGGGTGCTCTGCCCAAATGTGATATATGCCAGTACCATCATTTCGGCCAGTGCAGGTTAAGGAAATGCGAGTCTTGTGGGAAGACTGGCCATTCGAAGGAAACATGCTGGGCTGGTGCTGGTACAGGTCATGGTAATCAAAGAGGTTATGGAAGTGGTAATGGAAACCGCCCACATGGAGGAAATGGAGGAAATGGAAATCGTGGAAATGTTGGGAATCAAGCTGGTAACTGGGGAGCAAACAACAATCGAGGTGGTAATAGGAACGGTAATGGTCGAGGACCAGGTTTTTTCAATTGTGGAGACATGGGGCATTTCAAGAGAGAGTGCCCAAAGCTCAATCAAGCGCAAGGAAGGGTTTTCAACATCGGAGTGAGGGAAGCTCGCCAAGACCCAAATGTGGTTACTGGTACGTTCCCTATTAATCAACGCTTTGCATCTTTACTATTTGATACTGGTGCCGACTATAGTTTTGTATCGCTAGAGTTTAAGAATATGCTTGGGTTGGTAGCTAGTAAGCAAGACATTCCGTATTCGATAGAACTAGCAAATGGAAAACTAGTAGAAATGAATGAAGTCATTAGAGGTTGCGTGATAGAACTGGGAGAGCACGAGTTTACACTGGATCTACTTCCAGTCGAGTTGGGAAGCTTCGACGTGGTAGTGGGGATGGACTGGTTGTCCATCAACCGGGCAGAGATTGTGTGTCACGAGAAGATCATTTCATACGCATTCCAATGGCGGATGGAGAAACGATTATGGTACATGGAGAGATGGATTATTAGCTGTTTGAAAGCTCGAAAGTGTTTACAGAAAGGATGTGTTGCCTTCTTGGCACACATCGTGGATAAAGAAGCTGCTGAGCCAAAACTAGAAGACATTCCAGTCGAGAAGGAATATCATGAGGTCTTCCCCGAAGCCTTGCCAGGTTTACCGCCACAAAGACAAGTCGAGTTCCATATTGACTTAGTTCCAGGCGCCGCGCCTGTAGCTAAGGCACCTTATCGACTTGCGCCTTCAGAAATGCAAGAGCTGTTAACGCAACTTCAGGAGCTTTTGGATAAGGGATTTATCAGACCAAGCTTCTCGCCTTGGGGAGCTCCAATGTTGTTCGTTAAAAAGAAAGATGGTAGTTTCCGCATGTGTATCGACTACCGGGAGCTGAACAAGTTGACAATTAAGAATCGGTATCCTTTGCCAAGGATTGATGACATGTTCGGTCAACTACAAGGTTCGAGTTTTTACTCCAAGATCGATCTACGATCAGGTTATCACCAGTTGAGGATTCAAGAGGAGAGTATTCCAAGGACTACCTTTAGGACTCGCTATGGACATTACGAGTTCCTGATTATGCCATTTGGATTGACAAATGCGCCAACAGTGTTCATGGATTTGATGAACAGAGTCTGCAAGCCCTACCTCGATAACTTTGTGATTGTGTTTATTGACGATATCTTGATTTATTCCAAGACAAAGGAAGAGCACGAGCAGCACCTAAGAGCTATTTTGGAGCTGCTTAAGAAGGAGAAATTATACGCTAAGTTCTCGAAGTGCGAGTTCTGGTTGCATGAAGTTCAGTTTCTTGGTCACGTGGTTAACGGAAATGGAATTCATGTGGATCCCCCAAAGATCGAGGCGATCAAGAATTGGGAGACTCCGAAGACGCCAACCGAGATTCAACAGTTCCTAGGTTTGGTTGGTTACTATCGCAGGTTCATTGAGGATTTTTCAAAAATCGCTCAATCATTGACTTCCCTCACCCAAAAAGACAAGAAGTATGAATGGGGAGACAAGCAAGAAGAAGCATTTCAGTTGTTGAAAAACAAGCTTTGTGACGCACCGATTTTATCTCTACCCGAAGGCGCTGACGACTTCGTGGTATATTGCGACGCCTTGCGTTAAGGTTTAGGTTACGTGCTGATGCAGTGACAGATGGTTATAGCATATGCTTCTCGCCAGTTGAAGGTCCACGAGAAAAATTACACCACGCATGATTTGGAATTAGGCGCGGTGGTGTTTGCATTAAAGATCTGGCGACATTATTTGTATGGCACGCGATGCACAATCTTTACTGATCACAAAAGTCTGCAGCATATATTCGATTAGAAAGAGCTTAACATGAGACAGAGAGGTTGGGTAGAACTGTTGAACGATTATGATTGTGAGATCAAGTATCACCCAGGGAAGGCGAATGTGGTCGCCGATGCCTTGAGTCGGAAGGAAAGAATTAAGCCCATAAGGGTTAGGGCTTTGGAAATGATTATTCAAACAGACCTCTCGTTGCGCATTCGCGCCGCGCAAAGAGAAGCTCTCAAGGAAAAGAATCTTGAGAATGAATATCTCCGTGGGATGGAGAAGCAGTTGGTACCAAACGAGGAAGGAACGTTGTGCTTCATGAAACGAATTTGGGTTCCCTTGTTTGGTGGTCTGAGAGAAGTTATTTTTGATGAAGCTCACAAGTCACGATACTCGATCCATCCTGGCGCGGATAAAATGTACCAAGATTTAAAGGACTACTATTGGTGGCCGAGAATGAAAGGCGATGTTGCGATTTATGTTGGCAAATGTTTAACTTGCGCCAAGGTAAAGGCCAAATACCAGAAGCCCTCAGGCCTCCTACAACAACCAGAAATACCCAAGTGGAAATGGGAACAGATTTCGATGGACTTTATAACGAAATTACCAAAAACACCTAGAGGTCACGATACGATTTGGGTAATTGTAGACCGTCTGACAAAATCTGCACACTTTTTGGCAATAAAGAAGAAAGACAACACTAGTAGGTTAGCTGAGCTATACCTGAGAGAGATTGTCGCACGACATGGAGTGCCTCTCTCAATTATTTCTGATAGGGACGGAAGGTTCGGGTCAAGAATTTGGCAATCCTTCCAAGAAGCTTTTGGTTCTCAGTTGAATCTGAGTACTGCTTTTCATCCGTAGACAGACGTACAGAGCGAACGAACGATTCAAACGCTAGAAGACATGTTGCGAGCTTGCGAAATGGATTTGGGTGGGAGTTGGGACACTCACCTACCATTGGTTGAATTTTCATACAACAACAGTTACCATGAAAGCATTCAAGCCGCACCGTTCGAAGCTCTCTATGGACGTAAGTGTCTATCACCGCTATGCTGGGCTGACACGGGTGATAGACAGCTTGTTGGTCCGAAATTGGTTCAAGAGACGACTGACTAGATTTTACAGATCCGAGAGTGCATCAAAGCGACTCGTGATCGTCAAAAGAGTTATGCGGATCGAAGAAGGAAACCTATGGAATTTGAGGTGGGAGATTTGGTTTTGTTAAAGGTTTCACCCTGGAAGGGTGTAGCACGCTTTGGGAAGCGTGGTAAGTTGAACGCAAGATACATTGGACTGTTCAAAATCCAGAAAAGGATTGGTCTGGTAGCTTACAAGTTGGACCTACCTACAGAGCTGAAAGGCGTTCATGATACATTGCATGTATCTAATCTGAAAAAGAGTCCAACTCAAGAGACAGTTGTCATTCTTGCCGACGAAGTTCATATTGACGACACACTCCACTTTACTGAAGAACCCGTTGAGGTTACTGATTGGAAGGTCAACAAAACACGCAGGAGTAATGTCAAACTCATCTAGGTTCGTTGGAATGCACGTCATGGCCTAGAGTTTACTTGGGAGCATGAGGATCACATGAAAGAAAAATACCCACATTTGTTTCCCAAGACCCCTGCATCTAGTAGCAGAACTAAAATTTCGGGACGAAATTTTCTTAACAGGTGGAGAATGTGACAACCCTCATAATTACAGGTATCCGTACAATTAATTGATTTTGATTTATGCTTAATGACTGTGCTTAATTACAACTGATGACTTAAACTGCTATCTGATTTCTGTATCATACATACATGTGCATCACATTACATATTGTCACACCATTTATCACATACAAACTTTAGTGACATAAACAATGCACAAAGCACAGTTAGCACCGTTAGCGGATAGCTCAGAAACATGCTGACAATGCCAGTACATAGACAGATAATGTTTTGAGACCCTGTAAGGGCCAGAGACAAGGTACTACACTAGTATGGTGTGTAGGGAAGTAAGGACCATAAAACTGCGTCACTAGGTGATAGTTTAAGTGCCGGAAAGTGCCTAAAACCCACTAAAAGTGCAGAATTCTGCATTAATCAACAAAAATCAGCATTTAAATAAGCTAGTAATGTGCAAAAACGTGGCAAAATGGTCCTGTATGCTTTCCTAAGTGTCAAGAATTAAAAGTGTCACAAACGTTACATAAAGGACACTAAACGGAATAACGTGACAATTTAACGAACCAGTATCTAACCGAACAACCGGACATTACCCGGAACACCAAAATATTGCTAGAAGCATTGTTTTACTTTTTCTGAGCTAGTTATCGTTCCCGAACACCCTAACTTTCTACATAATGCAAGATACACACAAAACACTAGAATTTACACTTAACACCCTAACTAATTACCCCCTTTATCATTCAAGTTACATTTAACCCCCCCCTCACAACTTCCGGCCCCAAGGGGATGACCCCACCTAGATCTTTCATAATCTCTCTAAATCCTTCCGTAATCTTCTCTTGGATATGATGAGATTGTGTAGTGTACTCTTGTAGACATAAGACCCTTTGGACAATGCTCAAACTTGGTTATAAGAACACTAAACATCTTCATCATCAATAACACCACAACACTCTCACTTCCTTCCTCCCTCCCACTCTCGGCTGACCCCAATCCCCCCACCATCACCATTTTTCGTCCATCATCTAGCCATTCCAAGATCATCTTGAGTTTTAAGAAGGTCACTAACGAAGCTTGGAGCTTGTGGATCATCAAGGACCTCTTCCGTTTGCTTTTATCCACTCCATTTTCATCATTGTTCTTCCCTAGCCTTTGAGCTAGTTGTAAGCTTCTTGTAACTCTTGTTTGCATCTATTTTTAGTGGTTAAAAGATATGTTATGTTGAAAATCACAAGATCACTAAAAGACATACACTTGAATCTTGAACATAAAGCTTAACATATGATGATATATGGATGAAATGATGTTGTTTAGTGTATGTTTAATACTTGCTTGTTGATTTCTTAAGATGATGATGTTAATCATCACATGAAGCTTGCTAGATGGTGATTAAACACATAATCTAGCAAGTGGGAGGATGATTATGTAACAACATAGGATGATCATCTTCTTGTATGAACATGAACTTGATGAATGAAGGGATTTCTTGAAAAATAATAAACAAAGTAAGCTAGTAAACTTATGGATCCAAGATTTGTGAATGATTTTGCAAGAAAACCAAATTCAAAATAGGATTTCTAATAGATCATGGTTTTTACTTAAACCTACACTATTTTAGTGGAAAAACAATTGTATAAACACTTATGAAACAAGAAGGTCTAATAAATAAACATTTTTTTGTAGAATATGTTTACAAGTTGTATACATCTAAAACTTCCAAGAATGAGGTTTATCAAGAAGTAAATATATTTTGGAGGATAACTAAACCCACTAAACACTTTACCATGTTACTACAAATTTTTGTAAAAGATCAAGTTCATGTTGTATTGTAAGTTGTATAGTTTTTACACTTGGTAAGTATAATATTGTTTAGGGTTGATTGTTAATCATTGTGTGTTGATTTTGAAAAGAAAATGATATGCTAAATAGCATGGACACCTCCATTTTGAAAGGGAACTATGGCAAAATTTTCTAAAAATACAAACACTTAGAAAATATTTTCTAAACAAGTGTTTACAAGTATGTTATTAAACTATGTTTTTCAATATAAACTTTGCCATAAATTTTTATACAAAAATAAAAGTATTGGAGGTTGGTTTTTGTAAATAAAAATGGATGTATATATATATATATATATATATATTTAGAATATATATTTTATATTAAGACACTTGTGTGAATATTTGTATACCTTGTGGAATAGTTATATTATTTTAGGGTAAAATAATATAACTTACAAATACCAAGAATTTACAACTCCAAAATAATACCAAAAATCACAAGGAATGAAATATATAAGTTACACACTTGACATCGTGAAACCGAACGCAAAAAACATAACTTATAAAATATTCCAGAAAATACTCTTACAAATATATTTTTGGTAAATATTATTTTGGAAATGGAAGAAGTGAAAATATGATCTTTGTACATATTACCATGTTATATCAAATTTTCAACAAGAAGAAAATATATTATTTTTTTGGGTAAAGAAAATATATTATTTTTGGGAGATAAAAATATATTTTCCTTGTATATTTAGAAGATATATGATTTTTGAGGAAGAATATATACTTTCTTGGAATACATTTTTTTTGACAAATAAGTTACATATATATTTTCTAAAGTGAGACTTGGAAATCTATTAGTTTGAGAATACGAATACGGGAATACGAAAATACATGTATAAAATACCCCCATCCTTGGGAAGGAAAATCCGAAATTAAATACATGAGAATAATTAATACAAATAATTATAACTTAGAATAACATAAGGAACACAACTCAAAAATGTTAAACTCTAAGCCAAGGCACGACCCGTTTGTCTAATAGACGTTAGTACACTGTAGATAGTCGTGTTTGTTGTGGAGGTTTGAGTTGCTAGTTCTGAAAACGCAATACAATGAGTTCATGTCCCCCTTTTCTTTTAAGTACTTTCAGTTTTATACTTCGGGGGTGAAATACATGTTACAACTATTACAAACGTTTTATAAATGGTATGAATAGCTTAAGGGGGGTTTACTGCTTGATCATGTGAAAGGTGGGTATAACACTTAAGGCTATTAATTCTCGTCGTAGAAAAGAGGGACATGAGTGATAGATCTATTTGGGTGTAGCAAGCCCACACACATGGGGACCAGGGTGGCCCATAGGGTGACTATATCTTCCAGCCGGAAGCTCGGTAACAAATTTGCTAGGTTTGAGTCTTCTTGCACCATTTCACACATACAATTGGCTTTGCAACCCATTGGTGATCTGTTTTTCCTTATTGCTACATACCAGGGACATACATTCATACAGACATACTTTAAAGGTTAACACACACAGACATACACATAAACTCGCTCAACTTTTATTGATGTTTTTCAAATTACATGTATTTCAGGGAACTAGTGGATCTGGCAGGGTATGCATGTGTCTTCATGCTGTGTCGTGAAATAAGAGATGTTGTCCATGGGTGTTGAGTTTAGGGGGTGTATCCTAATCCTGGACGGGATACATGTTTCTAAACTCAAGTTTTATTTAAAGTCTTTTGTGGAGTCTTTATGAACTCAGTTAAACATGTTATGGTTTGTAACTTAATTTGGTGTCGTTGTTTTCAAGACAAGTATGTTGTGGTATTTTCTAAACTTTATTAATGGATGAACATCTAATGTTTTTATCATATAGCATTGTTATGATTGATTGCTATGGTATTCAGAAGTCACACCAAATAAACCACGCTTCCGCAAAATTCAGGGTGTGACACATCAGATGGTGGTCCAATCTTAAGTCGATTTTTGAATATAAGCTTGACCCGTGCAGCTGGTTAAGGAGATCATCGATGTGGGGTAAAGGGTGACGGTTTCCAACAACCACCTTACTGAGTTTACGGTAATCGATACACGTACAAAAGGACTTGTCCTTCTTTTCACAAATAGAGCTCGGGCTCCTCAAAGCAAGGAGTTAGGTCAGTTAAACCCCTGTCCAACAATTTATGAAGTTGATTAGGCAATGCTTGCAACCTTCCTGGTACAAAACGATAAGGAGTACAAGTAATCAAGACTGCCCCTAGCGTGAGATGTAACACTCTACTCGTTTTTAAAATAATTTATCGTAAACCAAGCATTAGTAAACCAAAACCTTGATTTAGATATCAAACATGAGGAAATTTTAACCAAGTTAACATCTTAGACAAGTACTACTAGTTTAACAATCCCAAATAAAAACAGGTATTTAAGTGTTAGCTACTTAGACATTGCTTTAAACATGATTAAGTAATCGTGGAAGCTTCAAAAAAACGTGCTCGGTTCTTGGATTAGTGCTTGATCGCCATCCGGATTTAGTCCATCATCACCTACGGTCAAAAACCACATAAAAGATTAGTTTTGACACCTTAGAATCTAGCATAAACAAGTTCCATGCTTAAAAATGAGAAACAAGCAACAATTTCAGCGAAATGGGGCGGTCGCGCCCCGCGACCGCGTTCGATTCATCTGTCGCGGCCCGCCAAAACCGTCGCGTCGCGCGATGGTGATATTGCTTCATCGTGGCGTTGCGCGAGGCCATGTTTTGGACAGAAAGCTTGTTAGCTGGTGCTGTATATCAGCCCATCGTCACATTTTCACATCTAAACTTCAAACCATCATAACTTTTGACTCAAGCGTCCTTTTTTACCGATTCTTTTTCCTATGCGTACGTAATAAAATTACCGACGCGTCTAGCTTAACCATTGAGTCAGAAATGGAATATACGGTTGTGAGCCAATAAATGAACAATGTATCCGCTTGACCCGTATAGTTATTACACTATTCTAGCTAGTAACATTTTATGGCGACGAGGCGTATTTACCTCAACTTCCGAGGCTTACAACCACTGGCGTTACATTACCATTCTTATGGCTTCATGCTCTTATGATCCGTCTTCGCCAAATGCCCATCTAAACAACGTTTTATTCCTACTATTCAATTTATTTGACCCGTTTGGCTCATTTACGGAATCCTCCGTTTCTAATGTCTAACAAACACATCCTAGTCTATTTACGACGTATCCAATTTATAGCGAACAATATCACTTCATCTATCATCAACCTTTATATCAAAACGAAATTAAGAATAATTAACATAGCTAGTTTACATAATGTAACATAACAAGTTACATACCTTTTTAAAGTACGCCCTTCAAACGCAAGTCGCCTCCGGCTTGTCCACTTGACGCCCCGATATCTTTTCCTATAGAGTTCAATCACAACCCATTTAGAAATCTTTCCATAACATATAACGCATAACTTGTCAAAATTTACGAATACGCGTTTTAGTCCAATTTTCCAGTTTTAAAGCCTTCTTTTAAGCATTTTTACAAACACTTCAAAGGCAGAATTTTATTCACTTTACTATCAGGTTCATTGCTTGTTATTTAGCCGATTTTAACATCAATTAATCATGTTCATAGAAATTTTCACATCTACAACATCAGAATTTATTCATTAAAATTCAAACTACACTAGAACAACTATTAATTTCTAGTGTTTAGCATGATTATACTAAACCCACTTATCACCTTCAAAGGTGATCATGATTTCACAAGAATTATACCTAATTTCACCATATGCTTGTCTAGGGTTTACTCCTAGACACTACAATGTTCTTATTTCATCATAAAACGATCATGCAACCATCTAATTCGGATTCTCTAGGTTTGCTCAGAAATTTAACTAGAGATTTCTTACGAAATTTACATACCTTGTGACTCATTTTTCAGTGGAGATCACTATTCCGTACTTGGATTTCGATTTGGTCTTGGTTTGAACCTTCGATTTGAGAATTTTGTGAAGAATTAGGGTTTGAAGGGAAGCTCTAGCCCCTCAATTATCTTTTAGTTCTCATTTTTAGTGTGTTAACCCACTTTTAAGTCACTACAAGACTTTTATTTAACTAGGTTATTTTTTAATCCTAGTTAGTTCGCTTGTTTATTTACCGGCATTATATTTTAAATAATTGATTTAAAATTTTCGGGATGTTACAAGTCCACCCCCCTTAAAAGGGGTTCGTCCTCGAAACCGGAAATACGTACCAAATAATGGCGGATAGAGGTGCCGCATCTCCTCTTCGGACTCCCATGTAGTGTCCGAGCCCTTCCTATGCTCCCATTTGATCTTGACTTGATCAATTCTCTTGTTTCGCAAGTCTTTAACTTTTCGGTCTAGAATCTCTAATGGCTTTACTGCATAATTAAGGCTATTATCCACTTCGATATCATCGTAATAGATATAAGCCGTTTCCTCCGCTAGACATTTTTGCAATTGTGACTCATGAAACGTGCCATGTATTCCGCTCAATTCTTCCGGTAACTCAAGGCGATACGCTACCTTACCGACTCGTTCGATGATTTTAAGTGGTCCGATAAATCTCGGGCTTAGTTTCCCTTTCTTCCTGAATCGGATCACGCCTTTCCATGGAGATACCTTCAACATAACCATGTCGCCTACTTGAAATTCAATCGGTCTTCGTCTTTTGTCTAAATAAGACTTTTGCCTATCTTGGGCAGCTTTCAGGTGAGCTCGCACCACCTCGATTTTCTTGTTAGTGGCTTGGACAACTTCTTTGTGGGCTAGTTCACGTGGACCCACTTCACCCCAACACACCGGGGTTCTACACTTCCTACCATACAACATCTCATATGGGGCCATGCCGATGCTGGCATGGTGACTGTTGTTATATGAGAATTCTGCTAATGGCAGATACACATCTCAACTGCCCCCAAAATCGATAATACACGCTCTTAGCATATCCTCCAAGGTTCGTATTGTTCTTTCACTCTGCCCATCCGTCTGGGGATGGTATGCGGTGCTGATAAATAGTTTTGTTCCCATTTGTTCTTGAAAATCTCTCCTGAAATTTGAAGTAAACCGGGTATCCTTGTCCGACACAATGGATACAGGTACTCCGTGACGTGCCACTATCTCATTTGTATATACCTCCGACATCATTTCTGAAGTATATGTCTCACGTATAGGAATAAAGTGAGCACTCTTCGTCAGTCTATCCACGACCACCCATATAGCATCGAATCTACGGCTCGTCCTAGGTAGTTTGGTCAACAGGTCCATAGTAATATGTTCCCATTTCCAAACCGGGATTTCCAGTGGTTGCAGTTTCCCATACGGTTTCTGGTGTTCCACCTTGACTTGTAAACAAGTAAGTCAGGCACTTCTCCACATATTTTACCACATCCCTCTTCATCCCGGGCCACCAATAATTTTGTTTCAGATCATTGTACATCTTGGTTGCACCCGGATGAATAGAATGACGGGATTTGTGAGCTTCGTCGAGTAGAAGCGTCTTAACTCCACAGGAATTTGGGACCCATATTCTTCCAGATCGAGTCTTCAACCCGTTGTTACCGTCTGCCAAATCCTTCAACTGACTGATTATCCTTTCCTTTTTCAAGTTTTCCTCCTTTACTGCTTCTACTTGTGCCTCCCGGATACGTTCAAGTATACCCGAGTTTACAACAAGCTGCATCGACCTTACTCGTATCGGGGCATAGTCCAATTTTCTGCTCAGAGCATCAGCCACCACATTTGCCCTTCCGGGGTGGTAATGTATTTCGCAGTCAAAATCTTTCACCGTTTCTAACCATCGCCTTTGTCGCATATTTAACTCCTTCTGATCGAAGAAGTATTTTAAGCTCTTGTGATCGGTGAATATGGCGCACCTTACCCCGTATAAATAGTGCCTCCATATTTTTAATGCAAACACCACTGCTGCCAATTTGAGATCGTGCGTGAGATATTTCTTTTCATGCATTTTTAATTGCCTTGAGGCATAAGCTATAACTTTGCCCCGTTGCATTAAGACACATCCGAGCCCTCAAAGTGAGGCATCAGAATAAACCACCAAGTTTTCGACTCCGTCTGGCAACGTTAATACCGGAGCTTGTGTTAACTTCTCTTTTAGCGTTTGGAACGCTCTTTCTTGTTCGGCACCCCAAATGAATTTTTCATCCTTCCGGGTTAACTTAGTTAGCGGCGACGCAATTTTGGAGAAATCTTGAATGAATCTCCTATAGTATCCCGCAAGCCCTAAGAAGCTTCTAATTTCCGAAGGATTCTTCTGAGGGCTCCATTTTTATACGACCTCTATCTTTGAAGGATCCACCAATATTCCATCGGCGCTTATGATGTGGCCGAGGAATTGCACCTCTCATAACCAGAAGGCGCATTTTGAGAATTTCGCATATAACTTTCTCGCCTAAGTGTCTCTAACACCTCGTGTAAATGCCGTGCATGATCTATTTCACTTTTCGAGTATACCAAAATGTCGTCGACAAACACGATTACCGACTTATCTAACATTGGCTTGCAGACCCGGTTCATGGGGTCCATGAAAGCCACGAGTGCATTCGTAAGCCCGAATGACATCACGAGAAACTCGTAATGTCCGTATCGCATGCGGAAGGCCATCTTCGGTCCGTCCTTTTCCTTGACCTTTAATTGGTGATACCCAATCTAAGGTCGATTTTTGAAAACCAATTCGCCCCTTGTAATTGGTCAAATAGATCGTCTATTCTCGGAAGCGGGTATCGATTCTTTATCGTGAGTTTGTTTAACTCCCGGTAATCGATACACATGCACATGCTTCCATCTTTCTTTCTCACAAATAGCACGGGTGCGCCCCAAGGAGACACACTCGGCCTTATGAATCCTTTATCGAGCAAGTCTTGAATCTGCGACATTAATTCTTGTAATTCCGATGGCGCAAGTCGGTATGGCGCTTTTGCTACGAGTCTCGCGCCCGGAACCAATTCAATTCCGAACGCTACCTCCTGCTCGGGCGGAATTCCCGGTAAATCTTTCGGAAACACATCTTCAAAATCACGTACCACCGGTACGTCTCCAATCTTCAGTAATTCTTTCTCGGGTTCATTCGCGTTTATCATGAATGCTTTACATCCATGCCTCATGAGTTTGTGAGCTTTCAACATCGAGCATATTTTAGGATTGCCTCCCTTTTCGCCATAGATTGTGACGTGTTTTCCACTCGAAGATGTTAGCTTTATCTCCTTACGGAAACACACGACCTTTGCGTGGTGTCGAGATAGTCAATCCAATCCTACAACTACTTGAAACTCTCCCATCGACATCGGGTTAGATCTATCAAGTATTCCTCATCATCGATACTTAATTTGCAGCTTTGCCAGACATCACAAACTATGAAACTTTTGTTATCTCCTATCTCAACCTCTAAAGGCATAGGTAATTTTGTCAATACAAATGAAGGATGTCGAATAAATCCATGTGAAATAAAAGATTATTCGCACCCGTATCAAATAATACACGTGCAGGAATCGAGTTTATTGCGAATATACATGAGACCACATCGGGTTCTGTTTTCGCTTCAGCTACTGTATGTTGGAAGGACCTAGCCTTCGCCTTCGGAGCTTCTGTCGGGGATTCTTTAGGGTCTCTCTTTCCAACTAAGTCTGGACATTCAGACTTTTTGTTGCCGAGCTGATAGCATTTGTAACAAACTGAGACCTTTCCCGGACATAGAGATGCCGTGTGCCCAGTTTTCCCGCATATAGGACACGGTTTGTCCTTGAAACGACACTCACCCTTGTGCCCTTTTCCACAAACCTTGCAACTTGGCGACCCACCTTTTGCATCCGTTTTCTTTGTCAATTCAGCCGTCGAAGGGGTGTCAATTCACCCGCATCCTGTGCCCTTCGCTCGCCCCTTTCAATTTGTTTCTTCAACTCGATTTCCCGCTCCCTGGCGGTATTGATAATTTCCGTAAGGGTTTCATACTTTGAGGGAGTCATGAACTCCTGGTATTCAGCGCTCAGCATGTTGTAACAGTAATATATCTTCTCCTCTTCAGTGGTGACTAACTCGTCACAGAATCTCAGCTTATCCATAAAGATGCCTGTGATCTTATCAATTGTTTCACCCTTTTGTCTTAACTGGATGAACTCTTCCTTAATCCTGTTGATGACTGCCTTGGGGCTATGATGTTTAAGGAATAGCACCTTAAACTCATCCGATGTCATAACCCTTGCTGCTTCGGCTCCTATCTCCTTCTTTTTGTTATCCCACCAATCCTTGGCTTGACCCCTCAATTGACCCATTCCGTAAGCAACAAAGTCACTTACGTCACAGTGGGTCCTTTCAAACACCCCTTCGACGTCACTTAACCATCTCCGGCATATTATCGGGTCGACCTCCCCGTTGTAGATTGGCGGTTTACACGCCATGAATTCCTTGTACAAACATCCTTTGCGTTCTCCCGATTTCTCTTTCATAAGGTTGACACTATCTTCCAACCTTTTGACTCGTTCTTCAACTAACGATAACACCGTGTTTTGAATTTTGTCTATGAACCCGGATAGACTACCCTCAATTGCCTTTCCCACTTCTTCGGCAATTATTTCTTTCATTTGTTCGGTGCTTGTCGGCACCGGATCATCGTCATTCCTTTCCGTCATCTCGAAACTGAAATGTTTACTTCAATCATTAAACATTTCATTTATAATCTTAACTTTATTTACTTTGGTTTAGCCAAGTGCGTGACTTTCTTTGACCGTTCTTATTTGGTGCACCTTCCGGGTTTGAGTGTGTTAACACGCCCTTCCCGTGCACTTAAATTCTCATTTCTTTTACATACATAAGATAAGATCTACTAAAATAAATAATTAATCCTTACCGGACGATCGATCAAGCTTGAACCGAACACTTTGTTGACAACCTTGAGCTCTGATTACCAACTTGTAACACTCTACTCGTTTTTAAAATAATTTATCGTAAACCAAGCATTAATAAACCAAAACCTTTATTTAGATATCAAACATGAGGAAATTTTAACCAAGTTAACATCTTAGACAAGTACTACTAGTTTAACAATCCCTAATAAAAACATGTATTTAAGTGTTAGCTACTTAGACATTGCTTTAAACATGATTAAGTAATCGCGGAAGCTACAAAAGATCGTGTTCGGTTTTTGGATTAGTGCTTGATCGCCATCCGGATTTAGTCCATCATCACCAATGGTCAAAAACCACATAAAAGATTAGTTTTGACACCTTAGAATCTAGATAAACAAGTTCCATGCTTAAAAATGAGAAACAAGCAACAATTTCAGCGACATGGGGCGGTCGCACCCCGCGACCGCGTTTGATTCATCTGTCGCCGCCCGCCAAGACCGTCACGTCGCGCGACGGTGATATTGCTTCATCGTGGCGTGGCGGGAGGCCACGTTTTGGACAGAAAGCTCGTTAGCTGGTGCTGTATATCAGCCCAACATCACATTTTCACATCAAAACTTCAAACCTTCATAACTTTTGACTCGAGCGTCCGTTTTTACCGATTCTTTTTCCTATGCGTCCGTAATAAAATTACCGACGTGTCTATCTTGACCATTGAGTCAGAAATGGAATATACGGTTGTGAGCCAATAAATGCACAATGTATCCGTTTGACCCGTATAGTTATTACACTAATCTAACTAGTAGCATTTTATGGCGACAAGGCGTATTTACCTCAACTTCCAAGGCTTACATCCACTGGCGTTTCATTACCATACTTATGGCTTCACGCTCTTATGATCCGTCTTCGCCAAATGCCCATCTAAACAACGTTTTATTACTACTATTCAATTTATTTGACCCGTTTGGCTCATTTACGGAATCCTCCGTTTCTAATGACTACCAAACACATCCTAGTCTATTTATGACGTATCTAATTTATAGCGAACAATATCACTTCATCTATCATCAACCTTTATATCAAAACGTAATTAAGAATAATTAACATAGCTAGTTTACATAATGTAACATAACAAGTTACATACCTTTTTAAAGTACGCCCTTCAAACGCAAGTCGCCCCCAGCTTGTCCACTTGACGCCCCGGTATCTTTTCCTATAGAGTTCAATCACAACCCGTTTAGAACTCTTTCCATAACATATAACGCATAACTTATCAAAATTTACGAATACGCGTTTTAGTCCAATTTTTCAGTTTTAAAGCCTTCTTTTAGGCATTTTTACAAACACTTCAAATGCAGAATTTTATTCACTTTACTATCATGTTCATGGCTTGTTATTTAGCCGATTTTAACATCAATTAATCATGTTCATAGAAATTTTCACATCTACAACATCAGAATTTATTCATTAAAAATTCAAACTACACTAGAACAACTATTAATTTCTACTGTTTAGCGTGATTATACTAAAGCCACTTATCACCTTCAAAGGTGATCATCATTTCACAAGAATTATACCTAATATCACCATATGCTTCTCTAGGGTTTACTCCTAGACACTACAATGTTCTTATTTCATCATAAAACGATCATGCAACCATCTAATTCGGATTCTCTAGGTTTGCTCAGAAATTTAACTAGAGATTTCTTACGAAATTTACATACCTGACTCCTTTTTCAGTGGAGATCACTATTCCGTACTTGGATTTCGATTTGGTCTTGATTTGAATCTTCAATTTGAGAATTTTGCGAGGAATTAGGGTATGAAGGGAAGCTCTGGATCGCCCCCCTGTGTTTCTGTCGATCTCCACACACACAAGTGTGTGTTGGAGTTTTAAATTTCATATTTTATTTTACTAGTTTTGTTTTATACGCTTTTGACCCCTCAATTATCTTTTTGTTCTTATTTTTAGTGTGTTAACCCACTTTTAAATCACTACAAGACTTTTATTTAACTAGGTTATTTTTTTAATCCTAGTTAATTCGCTTGTTTATTTACCGGCATTATATTTTAAATAATTGATTTAAAATTTTCGGGATGGTACATGAGATCAGACTGAGACTCCACCTATCAGTGCGGAGGTGAACCTGAAAGTTCTTCGGGCTGCGTATCGGGAAAAATTACGTGTATCTGATAGGTCTTCACTCTTCTTTTCTTCGGGCTAAGTTCCAGTAACTAGCGATAGTTTAGCAGGATAGCTGAAACGATTCTAGGCTGTCATCACCGAAGTGATACTGACACTCAGTGGATCTCCCCCAAGAAGAGGTATACATGCGACTTTCTCTTTACAGAGGGGTTCCTGCCTGATTCTTGGACAACCCGTCCATGCCAACGACTACATCGAGGTTTCCAACAGTAATAAGAAGAAGATCAATGCCGAACACTTGTCCCTAAAGGTCGAGTTCGCACCTAGAGTGAACGTGTGAGGCTTCAACTGACTCGTCATCAGCCAAGTTTACAACGTGTTTGGTCTCAAGAAGTATCGAGGTTGAACAGAACAACGATGAAAAGATTAATCACAAAAACGTACAGATTATCATGTTTCTATCGTACCTGGCGTTACCCACGCCAATCTTGAACGCTCTTCCAACAGCACCACTTCCATCGTCGTTGTCACTGTTGCGAGTATCTCCAACACCGTTATTGTTCTCGTAGTTGTTAGCGTTGTACCTTAACAGTGACCAATCCTTGTCGGAATCACCCTCATTCCCCTAGCGAGGGCAACGATTACGAGTATCTTTGTTGCTCACATGATCCAGAGCCCCGTGATCCTTCACCAAAAGAATCCACCCTTCTGCATTTCTTGACACGTCCTAGGGTCCTGCCCACGGCACTAGTAATTACCTCTTCCATACTCCGGTCGATTGTTAGTGTTTACGCCCTGACTGATTTATAAGAGTTGGCTCCCAGAGGTTGCTGACTAGGGTTAGGGACTCGATTGAGGTCAATCTATTGGTGTTCGTCGTCGGTGGTTAGAGCCGTCATAATACTAGAGTTGGTAATGTATCATGTTCATCTTCTTATCCGTCGGCCTTGCGAGTCGATTGAACAATCCACGGTAAGTTGTTAGGGAATTACTGAGGCGATCATACTTCTGGACCTTAGACGTCAATTTGTTGAGTTCAAGTAAACGAGAAAAGTGAGGAAAGTACAGACCAAGCGTTCGACGCTTCGCTAATCCAACTCAGAGGCATTCGCACTAGCACCTAACATTCTTCGACGATTCTCTAGACGTTCAGATACGTGTTCAGGCAACACTCAATATCATCGAGGTTCGTAAGGATTCAGAGGGAAGTGAAAGGATTATGTTCGATTAGGAAAAAATCATCGCTATGACTCCTATAGATCGTTGCGCTTCTCATTAGATCGAATAACAGATTGGAACCCCTTTCACACTAGTTAAGCCTCACTGGGACTCACATGCACCCCACATTATTATTATGTGTGCACCCACAATAATAATATGATTTGCATGCTCGTCTTAGTTCCTCCTAACTCATGCCAAATGGTCCCCTAAATTCAAATGTCAAACAGAGGCTATCAAAACGACAAGACCACATAAATCTAAGGACTACAACATACTAACAAGGCATCATAATGTAAACAAGAAATTCATGAAATCGTGCTGTGGTGACGAGGGTGTGTCCGTATGCTATATCATAAACAAGTGTACGCTAGTCATGTAATGTCTACAGCAGGTAAAAAGACGAACCTCGCAATCTTGAGCTGATGTCATGGTCGTATTCACGTATTTAGAACTGTTCGGTTATAGTTTGGTTTTATAAAATCATTTTTAAAACCAAGTTCACTATAACCAGTGGCTCTGATACCAATCTATCACACCCCCAAAATACCACATGCGGAAACCCCGCTAGGCGTGTGACATACAAGGATCCAGCCACCAATCACATTGAACTCATAATAATATTTCAAATAAAAACTTTCATTCATTAAAATAAAGTGTTACAAAATATTTATTAAACTCAACATGTTTAGTGGAAGCATGAATCATTAGTTATGTTTTTCATATTCCAAGTGTATGAAAGCGATTAGATTTGTCTTGTGATTCCATGTATCTCAACCCATGACCACTCCAGCATCTTAGACAGCACGTTCCAATGATATGTACCTATAGGCCTGCAAGCATGTAGAAAAGTGTATCAACATAACACTGGCGAGTTCACAGTTTGGTTTACCGAATAGAAGATGGGTAATTATTTCACGCCCGTCCTCCCCGGTACGGTGTGAGGGTGCCAAACCTAATAGCTCTATCAACTAAATACCCCGTTGCCTCCCCGGAAACTATTTCGGTAGAAGATGGGACTTAAGGTGATAGGAGTGAGTGTATTATCCAACATTTCGGTTTAACATTCCAGTTAAACCCATTACCCAATATTCCTCCCCAGAATATTTACCAGATGTCCCTCCCCGGGACGCATGCTTGAAAAAGAGCAGTGAACTCACCTTAGATTGCTCGTATGTCATGTTACCCATTCCTAGTTGGTCAACCAAACCCAATTTCTAGAGCAAATAGGATGGTGTTCCGTAGCCAAGAAAGCTTCAACATGAGGCTAGGTCGTCATCGATCAGAGGGAGAGAGAGGAACAAGACTAGGGTTTGGTGTTTTGATATGTTTAGAATAAATGAGAACCATTCTCAATTTGATGTGTGCTCAACAAACTCGGATCATGCGTGTTGGACCCTTTGACCCGTCTGGGCTCCGTTTTGGACTCAGAGGACTGGGTTGAGAGTTATTTATATAATTGGCAAGGAGAAGGTTTAGCCCAGATGAGGGGTGTGCGACTGACTGATAACTCAAAACTCAACGCCTAATAGTAAAACAACTTATAGTTATGTAAACAATAACAATCTCATATAATTAAATCACGTTTGTTATATCAAACACTCAATAACAACATAATGAGGCGTATCAATACCAGCTACTGGTCATGGGATCAGGTAATGCTAACCTTGAAAATTCGGGCTGTCACATCATCCCCAACTTGAAAGAAATTTCGTCCCGAAATTTGGTAAGCAATCTCAGAAAAGTGGAGTGGTAGATCAAGATAACTGTGGTAGAAAAGTGGGGTGCCACATCATTCCCAACTTGAAAGGGAATTTCGTCCCGAAATTCATCAGTCGCATCGAGATTAGATCCAGCAGCTTTGAATAACTAAGGGTACTTAAACTCGAGTTCCAACGAAGCCTCGTATCTGGAATTCGACTGTGTTTTGGTTCATCAACAATTACAACTTATCATCAATCTATGGTTCTAGCGAAGTGATTGCAAGTGTTTCGTCAGGTAACCATTTCCTCAAATTTGAGACGTGAACAATGGTGTGAACATTGTTCGATCCCACGTATTGTGTATTGTCACACCCCCAAAATCCACCTGCGGAGTATCACCGCTTGGGAGCGTGACTGACCAGGATCAAGCCACCAATCATACAGAACATTGTATAAAGTAAAAGTAAAAGCAATATAAACCAAATCAATTCCATATGAAAGGCGTTTCCAAAACATAAGTAAGTTGTCATGGTTTAGCGGAAGCGTATTATTGTAAAACCCATAGCAAATAAGTATCAAATATCAAAAGTGTTTAACAAGATGATCAAGATCCAAGCCCCACAACGACCAGCTCCTCCGTGTGCAAGCTCCAAGTACCTAACGATCTGCAAGGCATGTAACAGAATGATCAACAAACTAGTTGAGCGAGTTCACAGAAAGTAAATGCGTAATAGTAAGTTCGTTTGTAACAGGTGGCTCTACTGGGCCGATTGTATGTTCTATTGGTGGTGGTGTTCCACGTTGTATAACCACTAGACTACTCGTAACTATAGGTATCCTTCACAACCGAGGATAGTGATCAATATAAGTAAAGTATCCTGCACATCCGAGGATAGTGATCAGTGTATGTATCCTTCACAACCGAGGATAGTGATCAGTATAGGTATCCTTCACATCCGAGGATAGTGATCAGTATAAGTATCCTTCACATCCGAGGATAGTAATGTGGTAGTCCAGTCATAGTATCAGTAGCATATCTATTCAAACTTATCCTTTCAATCCCATTCCCAACACCCCGGGAATCCCATGCCTTGGTAAGAGTGTGAACTCACCTTGGTTTGCTCGGTATGCTAGGTTATGCACTCACAAGTAATTAATCACGTCCTATTGTATGCACGTATAACAGATCAGTTCATGTTCACAATGATACGCATGCAATTTAATGTTCACATAACAGTCGGTTTGCATATCGGCACAACACGTATTATTTCACACTTAATCATCAACTATCATTCGATTCACATTACCCATCCTTCGATACATTGTTCATCCTTCGGTCTAACAATTATCACAGCTATCACAATTATGTTTCGACACGTCTTTCGATACACAGTTATCATCTTACGATTCATGTTTATCTTTCGACACATCAGCTATGTTTCGGCATAGCTATCCTTCGACACACAGATTATGTTTCGGTCAACACACTATCTTTCGGTCAATGCTATCCTTCGGTCAACACTACTATCTTTCGGTCAACACAATATCTTTCGGTCAACACAATATCTTTCGGTCAACACAATATCTTTCGGTCAACTATCAATTCCTAACAGTTTCAGTACGTCATTGATCAAACAGGCAGATTTCAATTGTTTCACAAGAACCCTAATCGAACCATACATGAACACAACCTATTTACATTCAATCAGGTTAACTTTAAAACACGACAAGTTCATAACTAATCAAGATCAATACTCGAACCCATGGCGTAACAATCTGATTAACATAAATATTTTCCAAAACATACATACCAACCGATTACAATATGAACAATTCGATTAACATATATCCGATTAACATACATATCCGGTTAACATACAAACAACATATTGCAATACTAACATACATATCCGGTTATCATAGCCGATCCACAAAACATTATCATTGAACATCATCAAAACAGATCCGATTAACATACTAACAATATATTGCAAGACAATTTATTAATCATGAAATCAAAGCATCATAAACAACATCACACACTAACCGGAAATCTGGATTACGGAAGTGAAATCCTTCGAACAGAGAATGGGTCTGCTATGCCGTCACACACACACAATAGAACTAGGGTTTTTGAAACTAACTGTCGACTTACATGCATTCACGTATTTAAATCGTTTCACAGGAATGGGCCAAGCCCATTAGAAAGACTGGGCCGAAAGATGTCGAAGGATATGTTTCGGGGTCCTTCGGGCCGAAAGATGTCGAAGGATATGTTTCGGGGTCCTACGAACCGAAAGTTGATCCTTCGAATCGAAGGTTATCCTTCGTGGTCCTTCGAATCCTTCGAACTGTATGACATGTTTCGTGATCTAGACTAAGTGTTTTAATAATAATTCTAATATTATTTTCTACCACAGCAAGTAGTCACATATAGGCAAAACGACAATACGTTTCATTAAAACACAACGCGTACAATTTCAAGTCCACAATCCAAACAACTAAACAGTCAAAGTCAACGCGCATTTAATGCGAAAGTGAAAGTCAGAAACTCGAGTTGTCACATTATCCCCAACTTAAAAGAAATTTCGTCCCGAAATTTGGTACGCACTCACTGAGGAAGCTAGGTAAGTTACATCGTTCACTGGTTTTCCTGGGGTGTCACATCATCCCCCCGTTGATTTGGAATTTCGTCCCGAAATTCAGTAGTAGTAGCTTCAGCCTCAGAAGTGGATGCATTGGTTTCGAATAGCTGGGGGTACTTTTCTTTCATCTGATCTTCGCGTTCCCAGGTATACTCTGGACCACGCTGGGAGTTCCAACGAACTCGAACAAGAGGGATTCTCTTGTGTTTGAGGACCTTAACATCCCGGTCCGTGATTTCAACTGGTTCCTCGACGAACTGCAACCGCTCGTCGATAGTGAGTTCCTTAAAAGGAACTATAAGGGTCTCATCTGACAGGCACTTCTTCAGATTCGACACGTGAAATACATTGTGAACTGCACCGAGTTCAGGAGGTAGGTTTAATCTGTAGGCTACTTTGCCAATCTTTTCCAAGATTTCGAATGGTCCGACGTACCGCGGATTCAGTTTGCCTCGTTTACCAAATCGAACCACACCCTTCCAGGGTGAAACTTTCAATAAAACCCGGTCCCCGACCTCAAATTCCAATGGCTTTCTACGCTTGTCCGCGTAGGCTTTCTGACGGTCGCGTGCTGCTGCCATGCGTTGCCGTATCTGTGCTATCTTTTCTGTGGCGTCCACTACAATGTTTGGACCCGTAATTTGACTATCCCCCACCTCTGCCCAACAGAGAGGTGACCGGCATTTACGTCCATACAATGCCTCGAATGGAGCGGCTTGAATGCTGGTATGATAGCTGTTATTGTATGAAAACTCCACTAAAGGGAGGTGTCTTTCCCAGCCGTTGCCGAAATCGATGACACACGCTCGAAGCATGTCTTCTAGAGTCTGGATAGTTCGCTCAGACTGCCCATCTGTCTGAGGATGATATGCTGTGCTCATGTCTAATCGTGAGCCGAAGGATTTGTGCATCGCTTGCCAAAGCTCTGACGTGAATCGTGCATCGCGATCCGAAATGATAGAGGTGGGCACTCCGTGCCTCGAAACAACTTCTTTAAGATAGACGTCTGCGAGAGTGGAGAACTTGTCCGTTTCCTTGATAGCCAAGAAGTGAGCAGACTTTGTGAGTCGATCAACGATCACCCAAATAGTGTCATTCCCACGCTGGGATCTAGGTAAGCCCGTAACGAAATCCATGGAAATTTCTTCCCATTTCCACTGTGGTATCCTGGGCTGTTGAAGTAGACCAGCTGGTTTCTGATATTCAACCTTGACTCTCGCACAGGTTAAGCATTTTCCAACGTACGTAGCGATGTGAGCCTTCATACTAGGCCACCAATAAGTAGTGCTGATGTCGTGGTACATTTTATCCGACCCTGGATGTACCGAATAGCGAGACTTGTGAGCTTCATCCATTACAAGTTCGCGTAAGCCGCCATAGAGTGGGACCCAAATACGCCCCGTTACATAGTAGGCGCCGTCTTCCTTTTGTCCCATGCGTTGCCTTGAGCCGCGTAAAGCTTCAGCTTTGACGTTTTCGGGTTTCAGTGCTTCCAACTGAGCAGTTCGTATCTGTGCAGGAAGACTGGACTGAATAGTAAGCTGTAGCGCTCGCACGCGCTTAGGTAGAGTGTCTTTCCGACTGAGGGCATCAGCCACAACATTGGCCTTGCCTGGATGATACTTGATGGCGCATTCATAGTCGTTTAGAAGTTCAACCCATCTTCGTTGACGCATATTCAAATCCTTTTGCTTAAGAATATGCTCGAGACTCCTGTGATCGGTGTAAATCGTGCACCTGGTACCGTACAGGTAGTGTCGCCATATCTTAAGCGCGAAAACAACAGCTCCCAGCTCTAAATCGTGTGTCGTGTAGTTCCGTTCATGAACCTTGAGTTGCCGAGAGGCGTAGGCAATAACTTTATCCCGCTGCATCAATACACAACCAAGCCCCTGTATCGATGCGTCACAATAAACCACGAAGTCATCCGTGCCCTCTGGCAATGAGAGAATAGGTGCGCTGCAAAGCCTATCTTTTAAGTACTGAAAAGCGGTCTCTTGCGTATTACCCCATCTGTAAACGACACCTTTCTGTGTTAGCATAGTAAGTGGTTGCGCGATCTTTGAGAAATCTTTAATAAATCGCCTGTAGTAACCCGCCAAACCCAAGAATTGGCGTATTTCTGTCGGTGTACGTGGTGCTGGCCAGTTTCTGATCGAATCAACCTTGGATGGATCGACATGAATCCCATCCTTGTTCACCACATGGCCTAAGAAGTGGACTTCACGAAGCCAGAAGTCGCATTTTGAAAACTTTGCGTACAATTGCTCTTTCCGAAGAAGTTCCAAGATAAGACGTAAGTGTTGCTCGTGCTCCTCCTGACTCTTGGAGTAGATTAGAATGTCGTCGATGCAGACAATGACGAACTTGTCTAGATAGGGTTTACACACCCTGTTCATAAGATCCATGAAGACTGCAGGCGCGTTCGTAAGCCCGAATGGCATGACAAGAAACTCGTAATGACCGTAGCGAGTTCTGAAAGCGGTTTTGGAGACGTCCTCATCCCGGACTCTCAGCTGATGATACCCTGACCTTAAATCAATCTTGGAATAGTAACACGACCCTTGCAACTGGTCGAATAGGTCATCTATGCGCGGAAGAGGATAACGGTTCTTCACCGTCACCTTATTGAGTTCGCGGTAGTCGATGCACATCCTGAACGTACCGTCTTTCTTCTTCACAAATAATACTGGAGCTCCCCAAGGCGAAGAGCTTGGACGAATAAAGCCCTTTTCCAAGAGCTCTTGTAGCTGCTTCGACAGTTCTTCCAGTTCGGTTGGAGCTAAACGATACGGTGCGCGGGCTATTGGTGCTGCTCCAGGAGCTAACTCAATCTGAAACTCGACTTGACGATGAGGAGGTAAACCAGGTAAATCTTCAGGAAACACTTGAGGAAAATCACGCACAACTGGTATATCCTCCAGCTTCTTTTCCTTTGCTGATGCGTCAGTGACAAGTGCCAGAATGGCAGTATGTCCCTTTCGTAAACATTTCTGCGCCTTTAAGAATGAGATGATGCCAACCACAGCACCACTCTTGTCACCTTGTACTTCGAGAGGTTCTTGACTGGAGCGAGGAATACGAATAACTTTTTCCTTGCATAAAATCTCCGCGTGATGTTGGGATAACCAATCCATACCGATGACGACGTCGAAACTACCCAAAACTATGGGTATGAGATCAATCGAGAAAGTCTGACCCGCTAGAACAATACTACAACCCTTGACTACATGAGCGGCTTCTACACTTTTACCATTGGCTAGTTCTACGACGTGTTTGGTGTCTAGAGGTGTTGGTGTACGTTTTAATAATTTACTCATTTTCAATGACATATAGCTTGTATCAGCACCCGAATCAAATAAGACAGTAACATAAATATCGTCGAGAAGAAACTTACCCATAACCACATTGGGATCATTCACTGCGTCTCCTCGACCCAACACAAAAGCACGACCACGAGCTTCATTGCCGTTGTTGTTGTTGTTTCCCCCGTTGTTGTTGTTACCATTACCCTGATTGTTGTTGTGATTGTTGTTCTGGTTCCTGTTCAACTAAGGTCAATGCCTTTTGAAGTGACCCTCTGCACCGCAATGAAAGCACCCTTTGTTACCCTGCTGCTGATTCTGCTGTGCCTGGGGTTGCTGCTGATTCTGGTTTGCAGGACGAGCGCTTCTACAATCTTTAGCCTCGTGACCCATCTTGAGGCATCTTTGACAACGAACCTTATTACACTGGCCACTGTGATGTTTGTTGCAGGTGTTACACTTTGGAAGGTTTCCTCGATACCCTCCCTGTCTGTGGCTGCCTGAGGAGTGCTGACTGGGACTCTGATAACTGTCTGTCTTTCGCTGTTGAGCTTGTGACTGCACTGAAGCTGATCCCTTGCTAGAATCCCCATCCCATTTTCTCTTACTTTCACTGGGAGTAGCAAGTGTAGTAGAAGCAGTAGTGGTAGCAGTAGCACTGATACGCTTTGGCAGTTTGTTCTGATCCACTGCCTGATCGGTGATGCGATGAGCGAGACGCTGGATTTCCTGGATGTTGTTGAGGTTAGCCGAGGTAACGTGGCTCTGTATTTCTGGTGCCAAACCTTTGAGGTACAACTCAATTCGCTTGTATGGAGGGTCCACCATAGTTGGACATAACACAGCCAACTCATTTGATCTCTTGGTGTAAGCTTCGATTCCCGAACCAACCATTTTCAAGTTATACAACTCGTCCTCCAGCTTGTGAATGTCTTCTCTAGTGCAGTATTCCCTCTTGATCAGTTCTTTGAAATCATTCCAGGGTGTGGCGTTAGCAGCTGCCAACCCTAAGATCTGCACTTGTGCGTTCCACCAAGTGAGCGCAATCCCTTCAAGTGTGCCAGTGGCGAACTTCACCCTGCGAGCCTCAGGGCATTCACACATTTCGAAAACCGACTCGAGCTTTTCAAACCAGTGGAGGAGTCCAACTGCTCCCTCCGTGCCACTGAACGAGCTAGGACGACATTCCATGAAATTCTTGAAGGTGCACCCAGGTTGTTGCTGAGCGGGTTGACCTATTGTGTACGAATAGGGCAAAGTTAAGTACGAGAATTAATGTAGGATCTAAAGATCCTAGTGTCTATACTGCAGGGTATACTACCTGCTTGGGCGGCTGTAACTGCCGCAGCAACGAGAGCCTCTAGTTGGGCTTGAGTCATGGTAATTCGTGCGGCCATTGATCTTCACATCAAAGGCAACATAAGTGAGAAAGGTTCGCGAATAGTGCGATGACAGAAGAGTGTAAGCACATAAGTATTCTCATGCAATAACAAGTTGTGAGCAAGGTAATGTAAGCATACTACGAGCAAAGTTCTATGCAAATTCTAGCAATGTAGGCAATAAACATAAACCTTATTACCTAGGAAGTTGAGTCTTGCACGTGGAGCGAAGCGTCGTTGTGGATCGTTGAGAGCACTGTTCTGGTTATAGTCTGGTTTTTAATAAAAACGTTTTTCCATATTAAAACCAAGTTCTCTATAACCAATGGCTCTGATACCAATCTGTCACACCCCCAAAATCCACCTGCGGAGTATCACCGCTTGGGAGCGTGACTGACCAGGATCAAGCCACCAATCATACAGAACATTGTATAAAGTAAAAGTAAAAGCAATATAAACCAAATCAATTCCATATGAAAGGCGTTTCCAAAACATAAGTAAGTTGTCATGGTTTAGCGGAAGCGTATTATTGTAAAACCCATAGCAAATAAGTATCAAATATCAAAAGTGTTTAACAAGATGATCAAGATCCAAGCCCCACAGCGACCAGCTCCTCCGTGTGCAAGCTCCAAGTACCTAACGATCTGCAAGGCATGTAACAGAATGATCAACAAACTAGTTGAGCGAGTTCACAGAAAGTAAATGCGTAATAGTAAGTTCGTTTGTAACAGGTGGCTCTACTGGGCCGATTGTATGTTCTATTGGTGGTGGTGTTCCACGTTGTATAACCACTAGACTACTCGTAACTATAGGTATCCTTCACAACCGAGGATAGTGATCAATATAAGTAAAGTATCCTGCACATCCGAGGATAGTGATCAGTGTATGTATCCTTCACAACCGAGGATAGTGATCAGTATAGGTATCCTTCACATCCGAGGATAGTGATCAGTATAAGTATCCTTCACATCCGAGGATAGTAATGTGGTAGTCCAGTCATAGTATCAGTAGCATATCTATTCAAACTTATCCTTTCAATCCCATTCCCAACACCCCGGGAATCCCATGCCTTGGTAAGAGTGTGAACTCACCTTGGTTTGCTCGGTATGCTAGGTTATGCACTCACAAGTAATTAATCACGTCCTATTGTATGCACGTATAACAGATCAGTTCATGTTCACAATGATACGCATGCAATTTAATGTTCACATAACAGTCGGTTTGCATATCGGCACAACACGTATTATTTCACACTTAATCATCAACTATCATTCGATTCACATTACCCATCCTTCGATACATTGTTCATCCTTCGGTCTAACAATTATCACAGCTATCACAATTATGTTTCGACACGTCTTTCGATACACAGTTATCATCTTACGATTCATGTTTATCTTTCGACACATCAGCTATGTTTCGGCATAGCTATCCTTCGACACACAGATTATGTTTCGGTCAACACACTATCTTTCGGTCAATGCTATCCTTCGGTCAACACTACTATCTTTCGGTCAACACAATATCTTTCGGTCAACACAATATCTTTCGGTCAACACAATATCTTTCGGTCAACTATCAATTCCTAACAGTTTCAGTACGTCATTGATCAAACAGGCAGATTTCAATTGTTTCACAAGAACCCTAATCGAACCATACATGAACACAACCTATTTACATTCAATCAGGTTAACTTTAAAACACGACAAGTTCATAACTAATCAAGATCAATACTCGAACCCATGGCGTAACAATCTGATTAACATAAATATTTTCCAAAACATACATACCAACCGATTACAATATGAACAATTCGATTAACATATATCCGATTAACATACATATCCGGTTAACATACAAACAACATATTGCAATACTAACATACATATCCGGTTATCATAGCCGATCCACAAAACATTATCATTGAACATCATCAAAACAGATCCGATTAACATACTAACAATATATTGCAAGACAATTTATTAATCATGAAATCAAAGCATCATAAACAACATCACACACTAACCGGAAATCTGGATTACGGAAGTGAAATCCTTCGAACAGAGAATGGGTCTGCTATGCCGTCACACACACACAATAGAACTAGGGTTTTTGAAACTAACTGTCGACTTACATGCATTCACGTATTTAAATCGTTTCACAGGAATGGGCCAAGCCCATTAGAAAGACTGGGCCGAAAGATGTCGAAGGATATGTTTCGGGGTCCTTCGGGCCGAAAGATGTCGAAGGATATGTTTCGGGGTCCTACGAACCGAAAGTTGATCCTTCGAATCGAAGGTTATCCTTCGTGGTCCTTCGAATCCTTCGAACTGTATGACATGTTTCGTGATCTAGACTAAGTGTTTTAATAATAATTCTAATATTATTTTCTACCACAGCAAGTAGTCACATATAGGCAAAACGACAATACGTTTCATTAAAACACAACGCGTACAATTTCAAGTCCACAATCCAAACAACTAAACAGTCAAAGTCAACGCGCATTTAATGCGAAAGTGAAAGTCAGAAACTCGAGTTGTCACATGTATTTAGGTTGCCGCCTTCCCAAAGCGCACCACGCCCTCCCAGGGTGAAACTTTCAGCATAAGACGATTTCCTACTGCGACTTCTAACGGTTTCCTTCGCTTGTCAGCTTTTCTGGCGGTCATGCACTGCCGCCATACGATTTCCGATTTAAACAATATTCTGAGAAATTTCGAGTACGAGTTCTAAACTTGTGATTAGGCTGTCACCCGTCTCAGCCCAACCAAGAGGTGATCGGCATTGCCATCCGTACAGGCCTCGAACGGCGCTATTTGAGTATTGGAATGATAACTGTTGTTGATGGGACACTCTGCCAAGGGCAAACGTCTTTTCTAATCTTTATCACTGTCGATCACATATGCTCGCAGCATGTCTCCAAGTGTTTCAATGGTTCGCTTGCTTCGGCCTTTCGTCTGAGGGTGATAAGCAGTGCTCCTGTCTAGACGTGGCGCCACAACTCAGATGCAAAATGCGGATCATGATTGGGGATGTTAGAAGTTGGCACCTCGTGCCTAGGTGTTACTTCTTTCAAGTAAGAGCCCACAGGTTGCGAAGACTTGTCAGTTTTCTTGACCACAAGAAAGTGTGCTGATTTCGTGAGACGTTCCACGATTGTCCATAGGGTATCGTTTGTGTTTTGAGTTTTAGGTAGACCTGTGACAAAATCTATGACAGTCCGTTCCCTTTTTCACATGGGTGTTTCTGTTCCGTAGCCAAGAAAGCATCGACATGAGGCTGGGTCACCGTCGATCAGAGGGATAGAGAGGAACAAGACTAGGGTTTGGTGTTTCCATGTTTTTAGAATAAATGAGAACCATTCTCAATTTGATGTGTGCGCAACAAACCCGGATCATGCGAGTTGGACCCTTGGACCCGTCTGGGCTCCGTTTTGGACCCAGAGGACTGGGCCGAGAGTTATTTATATAATTGGCAAGGAGAAGGTTAGGCCTAGATGAGGGGTGTGCGACTGACTGATAACTCAAAACTCAACGCCTAATAGTAAAACAACTTATAGTTATGTAAACAATAATAATCTCATATAATTAAATCATTTGTTATATCAAACACTCAGTAACAACATAATGAGGCGTATCGATATCAGCTACTGGTCATTGGATCAGGTAATGCTAACCTTGAAAGTTCGGGCTGTCACACCAGATAGATAATTGCTTTTCTCCAATTTCTGCCCAACAGACTGGAGTTCGGCACTTTCGCCCATAAATTGCTTCGAATGGTGCAACATTGATACTTGTATGATAATTGTTATTGTAAGAAAATTCTATCAATGGTAGGTGATCGTCCCAACTTCCTCCGAAATCAATTACACAAGCTCTAAGCATATCTTCCATTGTCTGAATTGTCCTTTCTCTTTATCCATCCGTTTGAGGATGATAAGCTGTGCTTAGATTTAGCTTGGTTCCAATTGCTTTTTGGAAACTAGTCCAAAAATGAGAGGTAAAACGGCTATCTCTATCAGAAACAGTTGATAAAGGAATTCCATGTAATGAAACTATTTCATTACAACTTGGCTAACTGTTCCATACTGAAAGTTTCTTTCATTGGTAAGAAATGAGTAGACTTAGTTAACCTCTCTACAATCACCCAGATTGTATTATTACCTTTTCTTATCTTAGGTAATTTGGTAACAAAATCCATTGTTATCAATTCCCACTTCCATACCGGCATTTCTAATTGTTTCAATAAACCTGAGGGCTTCTGATGTTCAGCCTTAACTTGTGAACAGGTTAGACACTTAGAAACATAATCTGTTATATCCTTTTTCATTCTTATCCACCAAAAATTCTTTTTTAGGTCTTGATACATTTTATTACTTCCAGGGTGTACCGTATACTTAGACTTATGGGCTTCTTCTAATATTCGGTGGCGTAGGTTTCCTCGTTTAGGTATCCAAATCCTTTCCTTATGGAATCTCCAAATTCCATCTGTTCCTTGTTCTAATTCCTTAATCATCCCTTTTAATTTTTCAGTATCATGCTTGATTACTGATTTCTGTGGTTCTCTAATCTGTTCATTTAAATCTATCTCCAGATTTAGTTTAAGAGAACGTATTCTTTTTGGCTTTTCATGATATTTTCGACTTAAAGCATCAGCAACTACATTAGCTTTTCCTGCATGATACTGGATATTACAATCATAGTGTAGGATCGTTGTATGACCCGACTGATTCGTTCAGAAGAGCTTTATATACGTATCAAAGGCGGAATCAGTGAAACGGACGTGGAAACAACTTGATACAATAATATCTCTTACTTATATTGCTTTTAACACTGTTTACAACCTGAACAGATTTTGGCAGCACTTCGTTACAGATCCGGAAGTTACGTACCAAATGAAAACACAAGTGCACTATTTATACTATGGTTAATTTCGCTCCAAATGACCAAGGGACACTTTCGGGCGAAATCAGAACTTTCTGATTTCGCTCCAAATGAACCTAAGTCATTTCGGGCGAAATCAGGAGATTCTGATTTCGCTCCAAATGGTCTTGGTCCATTTCGAGCGGAATCAACATCTTAAACTCTAAGCTTTGATTCTCGAACCTCGTGCACTGGAAATCCTATCCTATCCTATTACATGATACAAGACAAATTCAATAGACGTGATGCACTAACAGACTCCCCCTCGGATATTGACGAAGTCTTCAGTGTCTAATCGTTAACATGACACATCTTCAGTCTTGATCATTCTGCCTTCTCATTCAAGTTGTAACATTATAAGCATCCATCAATTTTTCTCTTCTTCAGCATCTTCAGGATCTTTTCCTGACTCTTGATTCATCATCTTCTTTAGGCTCCCCCTTTCATCAAGCTTCCGTGCTTTGGGATCGACACCTAGCTTTTCATCCACAAGCTCCCTCTTGCTTCAAGCTTGTCTTCAAACTCCCCCTTAGACTCTGCTCTCGGGATCGTATTCTGGTATAACATTTGCAACACTCAAACATTTATAAGTAATAATGTTTCGAACATTCAATTTTCCAGAAATCGTAATCTGGCACTATTTAACTTTCTAAATCACTCCCCATATCAACAATCTTTACAGATTTGGCAATGTTAAAGAATCCAACTCCCTCACAGTTAATCGTCCAAGTCCAAAGTAATGACCTTGGAGATATCATAAACTGTTTTTGAAATTTTTGATTTAAAATCAAGTATCAAATTAATTAACTTGTTTTATTTTCAGAAACACAATCTGCTTACTTAAATTTTGAAACTTAGCATCTCAGACATCAGTTATCGAAAATAAAGCAGAATCAAAAATCTTTTTGTATTTTCTGAAAATAAAAAGCAGCAAAGAAATATGTACAAACATATTTACAGGATACGAATTAGGTGTTTAAGAAACTTAAACTCATTCATGTGTCCCACCTCTTGAATATACTCTCGTATCTTGATCCCAATATTCAGTCTTACAGGTGAGTATACCACAGATGATATCTGTAAGGGGTTAAATGCGAGGGCCGTGAGAGCTCAGGTCGATACTTCCGTATACGCAGAGAGATGACGGCTTCGACTTTTTGGTGTGTCCCCTTTAGAGGATCTTTTTGTTTCAACAGCACACGATTAGCATTTTGCAATGTTTCATCGTTTTTTATGCTGAGGGCGATGCTATGTTTCAAGTAATGTGGAAAGTATTATTCGGGGACTAGGTCAGAACTTCCATTCAGCAGAAGTCCCGGAATAATACCCCAGATATCACTGAGTATAAAGACCTAGTATCTCAGAAAGAGGGACCTTTCAAACGAGATTTCAGGGGTTACCTATATATCCAAGTATTGTTCCCCACGAAATAAGCAAGTGTTTGAATTTAGGTTTATATCCCGAAAAAGTTTACTAAATGTATAAAAACCTATCGGCATATCATCAGTGAGACTGTTTAACACTATTTAGTCATTACATTTCTTTAGCATACTGTAATTGTCTACTGATGTACTATCATTTCCTCTTTTTACACAAAAACTCAATTTTTGAATTTTATCATATTTTTGGCTTTTTCAAATTTTCTAATGTTTTTGGATTTTCTGATGACAATTTTTCTCCCCCTAAAATACAAAATCATTAAAAAAATTTGACAACACGATACTGATAGCTTTGTTTCGCCATCCATTTTCTGCATCTTGTGCACTGAATTACACAAAAAGCAGTAATTACCCCCATGATTTACAACACATTGATTTTTACAGTTTGAAAACCATTTTTCAATCTGGTGAAAGTAATCATGTATGTTCAGCCGTGAGGGTTTCGGCATATTCAATCAACATATATTTTTGAAATTTTCTATTTTTGACAAACATTAAAACAAACATATTTTTGGTTTTTAATTTTTCAAATTTTTAGGGTTTTGAAAATATTGATTATTTATGTATAGAAAAACAAACAAGCTCCCTGTTTAAGCAAACCAGGGACCAGCAGCAACCTCCTCCTCTTGTTGTGCCAGGCTGCTCCAACCTCCAATCTCACAATCTTTGTTTTTGTTGAGCACCTGCATATTCAACTAAATCAATTACTTGAACAATTTTGCCCAGGTCTGTTGAACCTTAGGCATTTCAACACAATATTCATTCAATGCTGGAAATTCTTTTTCATCTTTCACAAAGATCTTTTCAACTTTTTCATCTTTTTCAAGAATCACCTGTTTCTTTACACTCCATGTTTGACCCTTAGGAGTACCACGTTTGTAAAAATGTGTCTCTTTTTTATCATTTTGATTTTGAACAACAACTTTTGGTTTCCAAAACTGTTGGGGTTTTGTCATATCAACTGTTGTTTTCCAACTTTGTGTTGTTCTGAATCTGGGTGTGTGAAAATTCCAGGTTTGTCTTGAACCGAACCTGTTCTGGTTTGATTTCCAACTTTGATTCGAAGCAAACTTGTTTGTGTTGTACCACCAAGTTTGTTTTGAGTCAAATCTGGTTGACCTTTGTCTCACATTCTCAGATTTTTGTTTCCCAGCATCAATCTTCTTTTTGTCAACATTCACAGGTTTTAGATTTGGACACTTGCGTGCAAGATGTCCTTTTTGATCACATTTGAAACATATTCTCATGGACACATCTTTGATCTGTGGTTGTTGCTTTTTCTTTTGTGCCTCAAACTCTTCATTAGACTGTATCATTTTGAGTTCTTTCTCTTTTGCTAAACTTTCTCCTTGAACAAAACTCATTTTTGTCTGATAATTTGGCATTTCATTTTTGTTTCAATTCTGTTTCTTCTTATAACCCAACCCAGCCTTCATGTTCTTCTTTTTGAAACCAGGTTTGTTATACGATCCTTTACGACTCTTACCAACAAACTTTGAAATCTCAGACTTCTCAATCTCAACCATTTTGAAAACTTTGTCAACCTTTTCTAAAATCACATTCTGAATCGGGAATACAACATCTAAGAACAATTTGTCCGATCCAATCATGGTATACACCAATCCTTTTGAATCATCATTCAAATTTTTCTCGGATTTTGTGTTCTTCAGATATTCATCATGAAGATTTCCTTCATCTTCATCTTGTGATTCAGATTTACCTGTATCAACCGACTCTTCTTTCAACACACTCTCAACGACTTTACCTACCACCTCTGAATCATGAGAATCATCAGATTTGGAATAGGTTATGTCAATGTTGTCTGGCAATTGGTCTACCATGTTGAAAGTTTTTTCGACCTTTTCCTCATCATAAAATGCAAACTTTTCCGGTGGTGGAACTTGATGAAACTCTGAGCCAATGCCTTTCTTGTTTTGCTCAGACTCACCATCTCCCGGTTTTATATTGAAAATTCGTTCAAACACATATGAAGACACGTGGTAACTTTTTAACTTGTTGTTATCCTGTTCTAAATCAGCAATCTGTCGCTTTAGCTTAGCAACATCCTCAATATAGGAGTTAACAACATCTTGTTTTATTGAATACTGTAGGACCGAGTTTGACCGTCGTTTGAGACAATCAGAGCTAGCACCTACCGAAAATGTAGCGGAAATACATTTTTGGCATGAATCAAAGCAAAACTGTAGAAGAAATGAGTAGAAACAGAAGTAATATACTTTAACACCGTTTTCTCATTCAACTTTCAGGAAATACAAGGTCAGCAGGTCGGCTACACTTGTGACATCAACGTCCAAAATGAGAAAACACTTAGGGTATATATAGGGGAATAGTTTCGCTTATGTGAATATACCATACAAGCGAAACCTTTTAACAAATAGTTTCGCTTATATGGACATGTCCATATAAGCGAAACCTTTACATGAAAATCATACAATTACACTTTTAACCCCTATACAATACATAATTAACCAAACTAGACCCTATACATTGATTAACTAAGACTAAGACGTAGGCTTTAGACATTATGCACCAACAAACTCCCCCTTGGATACAGACGCAGTCTTCGTCTTGTCTTTGGGTCTTCAAACAGCTCTGAACGTCTCTTCCCTTGGCTTCGGCTTCCTGCTAATCGCAATCGTTATTCTTTCATTCTCTTTCTTCTTCGCTTTCTCTTCTTCAGCTTGCATCTTCAAAAACATACCTTTCTTTTCTTCAAGTTTTTGACGTTCACGTTTGGCTTTCCTTTTCATCTTCTCATCAAGAGACCACCAAGATGATTTCCATTTACTCTCAGAATTGATACCTTTCTGAAAGCAAAGGGAAACAACACGTTGAAACTGCTGCGCTTGTTCTCTATCTGCTGGTTGATAGTGAATCTTGTTGATGAAAAGACATTGTATATCCTTTGCAGAGCAATTTACCAGCCACATGGGATCATAAACATGTATCTCTCGAATCTCCCCACCTGCTCTGTAAGTAATTATTGCTTCGGTTGAAATATAACTATACACCCATCCAATGAAGCCTTTATAAAAGTCTTGTTCCATTTGAGGCATTGGAATTGTCTTCATTGTTCTCGGAGGCTTGACATTAAGGATAGTCTCTGTAACACCGGTATCTGGATCTACCCTCTGCACACGCTTTGGATGATGCGGCTTCCATTTACGAAACTCTTTCAACGATTCATATTTAATGTAACCCCACATAGCAACATCATTCTTTCGAACAAGATAATCCAAACATCTAACCTTCGGCAGTTCATCCACATCCCACCACGGTAATGACATGATGTCATATAAACGTTCAAAGTACTGAACTCCGCATTCTCGTCTAATTGCATACGCATTCACTTTGGTAAATAACCCCAACTGATGATATCACCGAGAGATATGCTTCGATCACGCTCATAATACTTCAAAGGTCTTTTAAACTTTCTCCCATGACTCTTTCTGAACCACTTCGACCTATCTTCCTTTTCCATATCTTTTTGAACACTATCAAAGTTCTTTTCTTTCACTGCCTCAGTCACCTTTTGTCTCAATTCTTCTCTATTTTCCTCAGCAAAGAACTCCATAAGTGTAGGAAACTTAGAAGTATCTTCAACTACATCCTCATCATCCGTCCAGTCTTCAATTTCAACTCTGTCGTACTTATCAGCCTCTTCAACATACTTATACGTGTATTCAGGCTGTTGATTGATATCAAAAGACTCCAACTCTTCTTCAAAATCGAACTTGAACTCAGGATCCACAGAATGCATCATTTCTTTGTAAACATATAATCCCAAGATTAACTTTTCAAAATGTTCAACGATCTGAGTTTTACTAGACTCCCCCTTTCCACTTGCTTCCCCTGATTCTTCATTTACCGAATCATTCATCAGATCATCAACTGTTTTCTCAGTGGAAGCTTCTATAACTTTCAAACTTGTGCCACCTGCAGCGTCGTCATCATCATCATCAGAACCATGACTGCTCGCAGAGAATACTTTTTCATCTTTTTCATCTTCCTCTTCATCCTCCTCTTCATCCTCCTCTTCATCATCTTCATCATCACTGTTACCCATCAACTCTTCAAGATGTGTTTCATCCTCAAACAAACCAGATATTGTAGTGAGAGGCTCAGGATTATCAACAACCATTGAAGGAACAATCGATCTTTCAGTCACAGCTGAACTTCCTTCAACTCCTTTGCCTTTGTCTTTCATTTGCTCGTCTATTTTGGCTTGACGTTCAGCTCTGAGCTCTTCAAACTGCAGCTCTTCAAACTTTTGTTCTAACGATGTTCCGAGCATGCTTTCGACAACTTTGTTCAGCATATAGAACTCGTGATCTCTTAACGCTTTAGCTGCTTCAAATTCTTTGTTCTTCAACTTGAAGTATTCGTTCTGTTCATCACGTCTAGCCTTTTCTTCTTCAAGTTCAGCAATCCTAACCTTCAAAATGTCTATTTCTGATTGATCAGAGTCAATCCTTTTCACCAACTCTTTGTTTTCCATCTCCAGCTTCTTTACTCTTATCTCTAGATTCTTTTCACGGTCAGACACTTTCTTGTTTTCAGCTGCTAGCCTCTTGTTTTCAGCAACAACTTCTTCAACTTTCTTTTCAACATTTCTGACTTGTGAAGTGTTGGCAAAATCAAAATTTCCAACATCTAAAAGATTATCCTGTGGAGTATAAAGATCTTTGCTAGACAAACCAGGTTGCATTTGGGTGAGTGGAGGTGTTTGAAATATTTCTTGTGAGGTAATAAAAGGTTGTTGTGGTGGTGGTGTTTGATGAATAGGTGATGGTTTTCTTGGAGGCGTTGGTTGTTTAGGTGGTGAGGATTGTTGTGGTGGAGTAGGTTGTCAGGGTGGTGATTGGATAGGTGATTGTGGTGGTGTTGGTTCATGTGGTGGTGTAGGTGGTTTCTTGGTTTGTTTTGATTTCTTTTTGAGCACAGTCTTCGGTTCTTTGATCTTTGGAGTAGCTTTGACAATCTTTGGAGAAACCACTTTCTTTCGACTTCCAGCTTCCTTTCTAACTCTTGGAGAAGATTGTGATCCTGAGACATGCTATGGAGAAGGCACATAAACATCATCATCATCCTTTTCCTGTCTCTTTCTCTTCCTTAACAGCTTTTCTTTTTCTATCTCTTCTTGAATTCTTTTTCGACTTTCAATCTCATCAATACCACCATCTGAAGAACTTGATGAACTTGTTGTACTCTTATCTACATCGTCACCCTCAATATCTTCAACAATCTTTTCTTTCTCTTTCTGACTTTCAACATTTACCACTTTATCAACATCAGCAACAATTTCTGGCCCTGTTTCCAAGACATCTATATCAAACAAAACATCAGTATTAAATGGATCATCTTCAGTAGCTGCCACTTGTTCCTTTTCTGCAATAACCACCGAATTATCTTCTTCCGGTTCATCAATCAAAGATATTGTTGCTGCTTTCTTTTGCTTTTTTCTAGGTTTTGATGACGAGTCGCCTTTCTGCGTCTTCTCCCAGCTTCTTTCACATACCACTCATTCTTTGTGTTTTTGAACTCTGCAAGAACTTTCAACTCTTCAGCATATGCCGCTTCTTTCATCTCAGCTTCATTCCTCCAGTTCTGGTGTTTAACTGGATCTGGATCGACGTAATTTGCATCTTTTATAGCCCCAAAGAATGCAACATCAACTTTCGGTTCAGGGTGATTTGGGTGATATTTCACTAGTTGTGTAATTGTAATCTTGTTCATATGTGATTGCACCAATAAATGATCCTTTATATTTCTGTCGATCTCAGGATACGCGTGATCTATCAGCATCTGTACAAACCTCGGATACGTCCAAGACCTAATCTTTGATGTGATATTCTCTGCCATGTAATGAAATATGATATGCGAAAAATTGTATTTCTTGTTTAGCACTAACGCAGTCACCATATTCATTTGGTAGTCACGCATTGCATCATAACCTCCTTTGGTGTGACTTAACGACATTAAAACACAATGAATCAAGAACTTATACGGCTTTGTAAACTTTGATTTCAAATAATTTCCGGTATTCAAAGCACCCTGATATCCCATCCTTAACATGCATCCCTTCACCATTCTTTCTGGAAATCTCATTGGAGAATCTGCTTCATCAGGAAAATTAACAACTTCACGAATAAGAGCTTCGGTGACCAGAATCTTCTCCAACTTGCCATGTACTTCAACAACTGAAGAGATAACTTTATTCTGCTCATCGTAGTTGGCATTCTTCCAGAAACGTTCAATATGAGATCTATACACTGGTCTTTGATCAGTCAACGCCTTCTGAATGGGAATACGTCTCATGAACATGACCAGTTCCGGATATTTTTGAACATCCAAATCACAACAGCTGTTGTGAAGAGGATCAAATGCCACATTAGACACCTGCACATCACAAACACACTGAATCAGACACTTAGAAATTTTTCAAACATTAAAATTTTACAAGTGCACAATAAGCAAAACATAAGACTGCTCTTATAAGCGAAACTATAACTTGCGCATAAAAGTGGAACTACAAATTGAACTTATAAGCGGAACTATTTATTGACACACAAGCGGAACATGTAAGTACATATAAGCGAAACACATAATGTACTTATAAGCGAAACATATGTTGAACAAATAAGCGGAACATGTAAATGTACATACAAGCGAAACATATACAAGTTGAACTATGATGAACATTGAAGCGGAACATATATGAACATTCAAGCGGAACATGACACTGTACAGAAAAGCGAAACATCTTGAATATGACCGTTTAAGCGAAACCCTCAACAAACCCTTCAAAAACTAATCAAATCCTAAAATTGAAGTCATTAATCTATCAACATGACAAAACCGACACTAGGGGTTGATTCTGATTAAGTTTTTGACTTAACAAATGCCCTAGATCTACAACCGTATCATCCGGACCTCAACAAACATCATCAGACAACAATTTTGAAGCAATTAACACACATCATCATGATCTATACACTAAATCGACTGCACAAGATCATTCTCAAGCTTCAATTTCACATAAACAAGCCTAAATCTATGTTCAGTTCTATAACAAGTGCCGACATATCAAATCAAGCATGAAATCGAACAAATTGAACGAAGACTTACCTTGCCCATGATTGATATACTAATAACGTAACAGAAACTGATGAAAAACGGGCAGCACAACACTTGAAAATGGTCGAAATAGGTTCCGCTTCAAAATCGCCGGGGAGAGTTTGACGTATAAGCGAAAGGATAAAGTGACAGAAAAGCGGAACCTTTGGCTTTATATATGAGATGAGGTTTCGCTTTTGTGTCCATTGACAAATAAGCGGAACCTCCTATGAAGCTATAAGCGAAACCTCTTGAAACAGCCTTATAAGCGAAACCTTTATTTTGGGTGACAAATAAGCGAAACTATTAACTAGTTTTCAAAAGTTTAAATTTTTGACATTTTTCAGATTAACCACCGCCACACCCAGTTGACCAAGTCCAAGTCAATGACCTTGGTCAACTGTTTGACCCACTAAGTCCAAGTTAATGGCCTTGGATGATCAGATTTATGAAGTTTGCTGACATATTCTTTCTGAAATCAGTTCAAATGAATGAACTTTTGAACATTTCAAACATACAAACACATTTTAACTTTCAAACAATATACCAGTCACTGTATAGCAATCTCCAGCTTACCCATCCCTCATCAAAACACTGACATGTTCTGCACATAGGCTTTGATCTTCCAATTCCCAACATCGGTTGTCGAAAAATAAGATGAGAAAAGAAAATCTTTTTGGATTTTAACTGGATAGACTGAAACTATGTACACACAATATTTTTGTGAGCATGTTAGGGGATCATATCAGCTGCCGACCAGACACGAGCACCGTTAAGCTGTTTATTTCATACTAAGCTTTTAAACAATTCGCGTAGATTGCTGATATATTGATCCTCTTAAATTCTCACAAAATTTTCAATCTGTTCGGGATACTAAGTTAGTGTTTTAGGACTTAAACATTTACATGTGTCCCACCTCAGTATATACTCCCGTATCCAGACCCCAGTATTCAGTCTTACAGGTGAGTATACCACAGCTGATATCTGTATAGGGGTAATTGCGAGGGCCGTGAGAGCTCAGGTTGATACTTCCGTATACGTAGAGAGATGACGGCTTCGACTTTAAGGTGTGTCCCCTTTAGAGGATCTTTTGTTTTCAACAGCATCGACTATCAATTTTATTATTTCATCAGCATGCTGAGGGCGAGCTTATATTTCAAAGCTTTTGCAGAATGTATTATCCGGGGACTAGGTCAGTACTTCCATACAGCAGAAGTCTCGGGATAATACCCCAGATATCACTGAGTATAAAGACCTAGTATCTCAGAATACGGGACCCTTCAAACAGGATTTCAGCGGTTACCTATATATCCTGGAGGTGTTCCCCACGTAAATGCAAGTGAAATAATGTTTATATCCCAAACTGATCTACTAATTTTGTAAAAACCTATCAGCACATCTATAGCGAGACTGCTTAAATGCATTTTAAACATTACAAATCTTTAGCGTACTGTGTCCGTTTAGCTGATGTACTATCATTTCCCCTATTCTACACAACTCTTTTTGAGTTTTTGTAATGTTTTTGGATTTTATGGTTTTCTATTGTTTTTGTATTTTTTACGATTTTATCATGTTTTTGTATTTTTCTGCGAATTTCTCCCCCTAAAACTAAAACATATTTTTGTGTTTTTGTTTTTATCGAAAAGTAGAAAATAAAACTGTACAAAAGAAATTTGACAACACGACACAGGTTCATGTCAGATCGTCGCCCAACTCGGCTTCACATTCGATTACCCTCCCAGATTGCAGATTCTTCATCCCGTTTAATTTCAAAAGATAATAAAATCTCTTTTTGTCGAATGGTTTAGTGTAAAAATCCGCTTTCTGATCATCGGTGTTAACGTGTTCAATCCGAATTAACTTTTTCTCGTGACAATCGCGGATAAAGTGATGACGGATTTCAATGTGTTTAGTTTTCGAATGGTGAACCGGATTTTTAGTAACATTAATAGCTGCTTCATTGTCCACGAAAATCGGTGTATCCAAGAATTGCAAACCGAAGTCGCGCATCTGCTGTTGGATCCAAAGGATCTGCGAGCAACAGCTAGAAGCTGAGACATACTCAGCCTCACATGTAGAGAGCGCTACTGCAGTTTGTTTCTTGCACTGCCAGGTGACAAGTCGAGTTCCAAAGAACTGGCACCCAGCAGTGGTGGACTTAGCATTCTGTTTACAGCTACCAAAATCAGAATCAGCGAAACCAGACAAAGTAAAGTCACCCGATCGAGGGTACCACAAGCCGATGCTTGGGCAACCCTTCAAATACCGTAAAATACGTTTCACTATAGTCAGGTGTGACTACTTCGGATTCGACTGATATCTGGCGCAGAGACACGTCGGGTACATGATGTCTGGACGGGAACCGTGAGATACATCAACGATCCGATGATTGATCGGTAGAATGTCTCGTCCATCTTCACACCTTGCTCGTCGGGACAAATTCCATGATTCTGCGCGAGGGGGGGTGGATGCAGGACTGCAATCTGTCATGTCGAACTTATCGAGCACGTCCTTTACACACTTCGTCTGGTGAATGAAGATTCCGTCGGGCATTTGTTCCACCTGCAGCCCGAGGAAGAACTTCATCTCCCCCATCGAACTCATCTCGAACTTCTTCTTCGTAACCTTTTCAAATTCTTTGCATAGGTCGTCGTTGGTGGATCCAAAAATGATATCGTCAACATATATCTGCACAATCAACAAGTGGCCTGCTTCTTCGTTGGTGAACAAAGTGTTGTCTACTGTGCCTCTTGTGAACCCGTTGTCCAGCAAGTATGTGGAAAGCGTCTCGTACCAGGCTCTCGGGGCCTGTGAAGTCCGTATAGCGCTTTGTCCAGTAGATACACCTTGTTTCTGTGCAGTGGGTCTGTGAACCCCGGCGGTTGCCCCACATACACTTCCTCTCTGATTGTGCCGTACAGGAAGGCAGATTTGACGTCAAGTTGATAAACTTTAAAATCTTTCCAAGACGCAAAAGCTAGAAAAATCCGAATTGCTTCAAGTCTTGCAACCGGTGCGTAAACTTCATCGTAATCTATTCCTTCCTGTTGGCTGAAGCCTTGAACCACAAGTCGTGCCTTGTTTCTCACCACGATACCTCTGTCATCACGCTTGCACTTAAAAACCCATTTCGTCTTGATTAACTTCTAATTCTTAGGCAGATCGACAAGTCTCCAGACGCCCAGTTTTTCAAACTGTTGCAGCTCCTCCTGCATTGCATTTACCCAACTATCTTCGGTCAATGCCTCTTTGTAGGTTCTGGGCTCTATCTGCGAAATGAAACATTTAAGTGAGACTTCTTTCTACATATCAGCAATAGAAGAGTAAAAACAAGTAAAAGCTTGGTCTATTTGATGTCGGGTCTTGACACCGCTTTGTAGGTCACCAATGATCTGTTCTGAAGGGTGGTAAGACAACGTCCGCGGCATAACCGTGTCAGGCACAACTACCTCCGATTCCAAATTCGAAATATCGAGATCAACGGCTTGATCCATAGCATCCTCTGAAGTATCATTTGGCTCCTCGTCAAAGGTAGGAGCGGGTTCCTCCTCTGAGTCGTCAGAAACGTCAAATGACGAAGCTGGTTCCTCTGGTGGTTCATGAGTAGTTCCACTTGGTCCTGCTTCATTGTCGTGAGTACCCACGGTGGGTTGAGAAACTTCTAGCGGACTAGACACAGGCTCTTGTGAAGTATATTGCTGATACTGGTACAGAAAAGCTAGTTCCTCATCACTCGGCTCGACAGGAAGTTGAAACGACTCCCAGAGTTTGTCGTAATCGAATAGGAATCTTAGTCCGGGAAGTTGTGGCGATGGAGTGTGCTTCTGACAATCCACGTGTTGGACTTGAATCACCTTCCCTAGGCATGGTACGAACACCCTCTTCAGCGAGCTTGCGTAACCTACAAAGAAACCCTCATTAGCTTTTGCTCCAAATTTACCATTTTCATATATAAACGTGCAAGGCGAACCAAATGGTTCTAAAAACTCAAGATTTGGCTTGTAACGGTGCAGCAGCTCAAAGCAAGTCTTCTTGTATTTCTTGACAGTGAGAACCCTATTTAAAGTGTAACAGGCTGCTGAAACTGCTTCACTCCAGAAGTAGATTGGTAGCTTGGAATCGGATAACATCGTACGGGCTGTCTCGATCAGGGTCCAATTCTTTCGTTTAGCTTCACCGTTTTGCTGTGGTGTGTATGGCGCACTGAATTCATGAAGAATTCCCTTCTCGTTACAGAACTCGTACATCTTGTTGTTCTTGAATTCCGTTCTGTTGTCGCTCCGAATCCTCCGGATTGGCAGTTTATACACCGTTTCCATTTTCTTGAAAAGCATCATCAATGACTCGAATGTTTGATCCTTTCGTTCTAAGCACACAATCCACGAAAACCTCGTAAAGTCGTCTGTCACCACCAGACAATATAAATCTTCGCTAATGCTCTTGACGTTGACAGGCCCGAAGAGATCCATGTGCAATCTCTCAAGAGGTAACCTGATAGAGTTGAGCATCTTCGGTGGATGTGACTTCCGAGTCTGCTTCCCCTTTTTACATGCAATACAATCATCATTTAAGTGAAAATTTTTTACATTAACACCCTCAACTAAATCGTTATGTACTAAAAAATTCATTTTTCGCACGTGAATGTGACCCATTTTTCGGTGCCACATTATGGATTCCTTTTCAGTAGCTTTAGACTTAGTGACAAAACACTGTTTTTGATGAGTTGTTGGCGTTGCGACACTCATGTCCAAAATATAAAGATCAATTACCCGCGGAGCGCGCAACAACACCAACTCATCAGGGATTTTAAATCCTGGTTTCAACACTAAACATTCAGATTTAGTAAAATGTACACTAAAATCTTTATCACAAATCTGTGATATACTCAGTAAGTTGTTTTCCAGCTCGACTATATAGTTCACTTTGTCGAATGAGATCACTCCGTTTGTAAGCGTTCCTTGACCGACTATTCTTCCTCCTTGATTCCCTGCAAACCCAACATAGCTTCCATTGATTGACTTAACATCATAAAGAAGAGCTAAAGTCCCAGTCATATGACGTGAAGCTCCACTATCCATAATCCATCTTGATAGAATTGACTTGGGCAGCCCCTGCAACCAACAAAAACAATTTATTCAAACAATGAAGCCAATGATTTCTTTACTTCCGACACACTCCCGAACACAACATCACACTTTTCATTTGTTTTCGGAAAATCAAATGTGACATTTGAAACCTCTTCTTTCACAATTGTTTTAACTTTGTTAGTTATTGGAGGAAATTCATCAAGAAACTTATCTACTTCATTTTCAAAATCAACCACATCATCTTTAAAAAGATTTGAATCAATTTTCAATGCGATCTCCATCTTCTTGACCTCAACTGACGGTTTTGATTTCACGATCCAAAACTGATTTTCAAAAATTTTCGTCTTAGGGTAAAACTTTGAAGTCTTTCTAGTCTTAGAGGATTCGCCAATCTAGAAAGTCGATTTCGGCTTATCCTCCGACTTCAACGATTCACCTCTTTTCAAAATACGGATCGGAGACACCATTTCCTTTTTACCTTTTGAAACAACTGGTGATTTAGGTCGAGATTTTTGAACCATTTGTTTTTGAACATTTGGTTTTTCAACCTTTGGTTTCTCAACCATTTGTTTTTGAACTGGTTTTTCAACAACATGTTTCTTAAACACTTTTTGACACTGTTTTGCCATGTGTCCAATCTCATTGCAGCAATAGCACACCCTCTTATCATACTCGACAAAAATAGTATTGACCGTTTCTTCTTTAAGCTTCTGTGCTGCATTGAAATCGTCCACAGCTTTTTGACTAAAAATATACTCCTTTTCAACATCAGTACTAGGACCAGCAATAAAAACATCATTTATCTTTTCTTTTGGCTTAACCACTTGTTTAGCCGTTTTCTTTTCAAAACCAATTCCTTTGTTTTTAAGATGATTTTTCTTGTTTTGACCTTTACCAACCCCATCTTTCTTTTCCGAACTTGTGGGACGTGAAGTAACAAACGATTTTTTCAGTTTCGAAAAGAATTCATTGTTATTAATTTCGTTAATGTTCAATTCAACCAGTTTAAACACTTTCTCGACATTTTCGATCTTGACATTCTGAAGAGGGTAATCGAAGTCGGAATAAAGTTTGTCAGTTCCAACCATAGTGTATACCACCATGATCGGATCATCATTCGTACTCTTTTCCGATTTCGGTACATATCGATCTAAGAAATTTCCTTTGTCTTCAGAATCACTGACAGCCTCTCAGAATGAGCCTTTTCAGATTTCTCACTTTCCTCATCCAACACCTGATCGATAACATTTTTGATAACCTGAGATTCGTTATCAGTGTCAGATGCAGTAAAAGTGATATCAATGTTGTCAGGTAAATCACTCTCAATCGTTTTCAGCTTAAGATTTAAAGCAGCTTCCACCACATCTGGATATTTCTGAGTGTAGTGATTCCACATTGGGGGTGGAACGCTCTTGAAAACAGGTGTAGCATGTGGCTGTTGAGGGACGATTTGTTCCAAAACATAAGACGAAGCCACACAGCTCATTAATTTTTTATCAATCCTGTCGTTTTCTATCTTAGCCAATTCAAGTTCTTTTCTTAGTGACGCAATTGTGTCAAGATGATAATTGACTTCTTTTTGTTTATCAAACAGTGTAGCTTTAGCCAATTTAGTAGCTTTATCATTTTCGAAACTTTCTTTTTGAATCATCTTAAATGATCTTGCTAAGGTATCATAAGCTTCTTTTAGTTATTCAAGGTCAAACTTAATCATATCTGAATGATGTTTCAATTCCCGATACTTGGTGTCTTTTTCAAGACACTCCACACACGGTTGTAAACAACGTTGGCATGGCGTTTCGGAGATTGGAACAACTTTTTCATCAACCTTTTCATCACAATCATTTTTACCGACATGCTTTGACTCAGACACAGACTGTTTGACAGATTTGACCTCCTGAACTCCAGATTCCTCTCTGTTAACCGACACCTTATCGACAGACTGTGACTCCTTGGGTTCTGAATCTACCTCTTTAAGCTTTCCCATTAGAGCTTTGTCTGCAATGTCGTTCAGAACTTCTCTGGTCATCTCTTTAGACACGTCAATTACTTCTTCGACGGCTTCTTTCTTCTCCTCAAATCTAGGACAAGATCCGGTTCTTGGTTCCTCGAAATAACCTGCAAAAGAATCAAACACATTAGGAGGCATAACTGATTTCATAGTATAAACTAACTCCTCCTGTTGTGATTGATAGTAATATACTTCAGCTGCTATTTCCTCAACATCTATAACATTTTCCGTAGGAATCTCTTCAACAACTTCAGAAACAACTTCATCAACAATCTCCGGTTCAGATACTACCTCAGAAATCTCAACAACCTCTGCCATCATAGCCTGATCATCTCTACCAGGGATATATTTATCCCAGCTTAAACCTGCAGCTACCTGTTCATCATATTGGTTCACAATCAATGCCTTTTCAGGTTTGTTTTCTATCTGTGGCCTTTGAACAGTTTGTTGTTGGTTCGGTCGATGGTAGATTGCCTATCGATAGTAATCATTGGTGAATGGGTTTTGGTGATTGTTGACTTCACGGTTTGGACACTCTCGTTTAAAGTGACCGCGTTCTTTACACTTGAAACACGTTACTTTCGACTTATCAAATCCCAACTTCTGATCCGGACCTGATAAACTGTTTCTTCCCATGATTTCCATGAACCTTTGAGCACGACGAACTAGGCTTGCCATACCCCATTTAATGTCAATCAGTTCAAGCTCCTCGGGGTCTATTTGGTCATAGTCGTCCTTTGTCATGTCCGGATTTCCAATTCTCCCCGCAACTAGACCTTCATATGCCTCGAGAACGGAAGCGAGTAGTGCAATATGTTGCTTCGCAGCAGTTTCTGTTATCTCGTTTCCAGTTTTGATGTTCACTGCGATATTACACTGTACTCCAGAAACATATGCCTGATGATTTGATCCGGTAGAGCTTTGAGGCGAAGACTGTTCCTGAACTTTGATATTCGGTTCAAAATTCGCGAAAGGTGTAGAACTGCTTGATTGATGAGAACTTGATGTAGCATTTGACGTGTTATCAGCACTGAATCCTGTTTGTATCTTTGGGCTTTGAAGATTCGCAACTGAAGGACTGCCTTTGTAATATAAAGATACATCTTGTTGCATGCTAGCGGAATTCATCTTATTTATCTTCAACAACTCAAGCTCGTGGGCTTCGATCTTTTCAATAAATGAACTCAGATTGAGGTTCACAAAATCAGAACTGTTTTTCAGCATCATAAGATACGTTCCCCACTCATCATATGGAAGTGCATCACAAAGTTTATCAATCCATTCTTCATCTGTTTTTTCAATTTCTAATCTTTTCATTTCAACTACAAGGTGGCAATATCTTTCGATTAACTGTTTTGTTGACTCTCCTTTGATCCCAGTAAAAATATCGAATTCTTTCTTGATAAGCGCCTTTTTGCTCTTGATCATAGAAACACTTCCTTTAAACTTCAGTTGTAGCGCTTGCCAGATTGACTGAGAACTTTCGTCATGTTGTAGCAATACGAGGATGTCTTCTTTAATGGCTTGCTGCAAGATGCTCACCATTTTCTTTTCAGCTTTAAACTCTGTCTGTTCAGTATCTGTAAGACTTCCAATATGTTTAACCATCCTGAGCCCATCAACTGGAGGTATGTATTTCTTTTCGATCTTCATCCAACACTCGAAATGGTTGGCCTGAACCCAGTTTTTAAACCTTCCGGACCATCCAGCATATTCATCTAAGCTCATCAGTTTGGGTGGCTTTTGCATTGTTCCCAATTCATTTTCCATGTTGACATTCTGTACTATACTAGCTGGACTTTGGATAGCTACACCACTTCCCGCAAACATGTTATAGAAATCTTGATTATCCATTTTTAGTGACAAATCTCGAACAATGTTGAACTTTTTGATTAACAGGTTGTGTCTGACAGAAAACTTTTAACCCAGACTAAGTTTCCAATACTTGATCGCGTACAAAACGGACTTTCTGCTCAAAAACACAGATTTTTCACTAACACAGGTCAAATAAGCGAAACCAAACACCAAGTGTACGAATAAGCAAAAACACTCAGTTGTTCAAATAAGCGAAACCCTGTAGTAACCCAATAAGCGAAACCAAGTGATGTACAAATAAGCGAAACTACACAATGATCTCAAAAGCGGAACTACTTCAGGACTAATAAGCGAAACCCTTCAAGCGAAACCTCAGCAAAGACATTTGAAGCGGAACTTATAAGCGAAACCTTCTGAAATTTCACAATAAGCGTAACTCCACAAGCGAAACCTTCTGAAATGTCACAATAAGCGGAACTTCCACAAGCGAAACCTTCTGAAATTGGCACTATAAGCGAAACCTTCTGAAATTGGCACTATAAGCGAAACCTTTTGAGCGAAACCTTTGATTTCCAGGTCCAAATAAGCGAAACCTCTAGGGTGACACACAAGCGGAACCTATTCTCGAGCCATTTTAGGTCACTTTTAAGCTGATTTAAGGTCTGAGCTTTTCAAGGGTTTGTTATTAGGTACTTTTACACAGTATGTCCAATTCTCAGTCCATTTTGTCCGGCAAAACTGTCAGAAACTCACAAAGTGCTTGAAAAATACCTTGATCCGGGTCAACTAACTCACAACTAATACCAATTGTAGGACCGAGTTTGACTGTCGTTTGAGACAATCGGAGCTAGCACCTACCGAAAATGTAGCGGAAATACATTTTTGGCATGAATCAAAGCAAAACTGTAGAAGAAATGAGTAGAAACAGAAGTAATATACTTTAACACCGTTTTCTCATTCAACTTTCAGGAAATACAAGGTCAGCAGGTCGGCTACACTTGTGACATCAACGTCCAAAATGAGAAAACACTTAGGGTATATATAGGGGAATAGTTTCGCTTATGTGAACAGACCATGCAAGCGAAACCTTTTAACAAATAGTTTCGCTTATATGGACATGTCCATATAAGCGAAACCTTTACATGAAAATCATACAATTACACCTTTAACCCCTATACAATACATAATTAACCAAACTAGACCCTATACATTGATTAACTAAGACTAAGACGCAGGCTTTAGACATTATGCACCAACAAATACATTCGTTTAAGCTCTTTAGTTGTTTCAGAAAGATAATTCATTCTTGATTGAGCATATTTCATTTCGTCTTTCACTTTTTCATGTGACTCTTTTGTAATGTGATATACTAATTTCATTGAGTCATATTCCTTTTTCATTTCTTGACAAGCAATTTCTTTTTGTTCACATTCATTTTTCATTTTCAAAACATTTTCTTTTAAATCTTCATTTTCTTTTTCTATCTTTTTACATTTTTCAGAAAGTTTTTCATCATTTTCTTTAAAAACTTTTTCTTTTTCTAGCATTTCATTGCATTTTTCTTTGAAAATGTTTTCAATTTTAGTGAATTCAAGATCTCTTGTTCTGAATTGCTCATCTTTTTCAGTACAAGCTCTGCATGGTTCCATGCATTTCTTGCACTGTTCAACAGTTTCAGGTAAGATGTTAGAATCAGAATTTACCTCAGTGATTGGCACCTTGGTGTTTTCAGCAGCTTCTGTCTGCTTCAACTCAGCATCATCTTGCTTTTCTTCAAAACTGACTTCCTTACCAATATCACCAGTATCCAAATTCTCATTCTTTTCTTCATCTTCTTCTTCAGTTTGCTGTTCTTCAGTAACAGCTTTCTTTACTTTTTCATTTTTGATTTCCTTCACAACCTCCACTTCAACAACTTCTGTGTTAACTTCTTCAGCAACCTTCTTCAGATTGTTCACCATCTCTTCAACATTTTTCTTCATTCTCTCTTCATCCCTTTTTCTTAGACATGATGTCATTGCATACCTGATCTCCTTTTCATGCCTTTTAGCATATGTGTCATCTTTCATCACATTACTATAGTATTCGGCTCTCAAAGGAATTATGAGAAGAACATCATCAAAGATTATGTCTTTCTTTGGAACAACCGGCTCCCCTTCTCTGTTGTAGTAACACTCTCTCTTCTTATCCCATCTTCTGTTGCTGACAGCACATTCGTACTCTTCCTGCATGTAATCCATTCTGTTGTAAACAACGTTTCTTTCTCTGTAAGTCTTCTCACTTAAAATCTCTTCTCGAGTTTTCTCTTTGACCTTCTCTTCACGGATTTCAGCAGTGTCTTTATCTTTGTTTTCATCTTGAATCTCAGCAACAAAAACAAACTTTCTTTCCTTTGTCATAGCTCTCCCATGAACTGTTTTTCGAACATTCTCCAAACGATCTTCTTCTAGACAAATTTCGGACCAATCAAAACCTTCATCATCGTGAATTACACCATAAGCTCTTGATTTTTCTCTTGGTTTATCTTCAATCAACTTTGGCTCTTCTCTGCTTCGGTGGTAGATCGCCTTTCGATAATAGTCATCGTTGAAAGGACGTTCATTTCCTTCAGCAACTTTAGAGTTTCTACATTCTCTTTTGAAATTACCCTTTTGCTTACATCTGAAGCAGGTCACTTTAGATTTGTCGAATCCAAGCTTCGTTGAAGCTCCTCCAAGAGATTGTTTCCCAGTAATTTCCATATACCTTTGCGCTCTTCGGATGCAACTAGCTAAACACCAACGGATGTCTATGAACTCCATCTCTTCCGGATCAATCTGGTCATAGTCTTCTTTGGTCAATTCGGAGTTTCCAATTTTGCCAGCTACAAGACCTTCATATGATTCCAGAACAGATGCAAGAAAACTCATTTGCTGCTTAGCTTCATTAATGCTCATTGCACGAGAATTCTTCAGTTTGAGAGCAATGTTGCACAAAATCTCCTCTGCATCTTCAGAACTAGCTTTTGAAGCCGATGAATGCTAACCCGGATCATAACTTGATGAGCTCTTTTCAGGTTCTTTTGTTCTCTCACCACTGAATGTTGTCTTGGGTGAACCCACGCCTTTCTCTGAAGGTAAATTTCCTTTGTAGTACAAGCCAACATTTTGTTGATGTGAAGAACTGCTCATCTTGTTCTGTTTCTGCAATTCAAGCTCATGAGTTTCAATCTTTTCAAACAATTTATCAAGAGAGATCGTATCATATAAAGCATCATCTTTCAAAATAAAAACAAACGTTTGCCACTGATCAGCTCGTGGTAACGCTTCAATCACTTTGTCTATAAGTTCCTCTCTTGTTTTTACTATCTCAAATCTCTCAAGTTCAATTTTAAGATGACAGAATCTCTCAATCATTTGTCTCACTGTCTCTCCTTTTAGACTATCAAACAGATCAAATTCCTTTTTAAGTAAAGCAATTTTGTTCTTTCTAATTTATTTACCCCCCTCAGCTTTAACTCGTAAAGCTTCCCAGACTGATTTTGACGACCCATCATGAGTAAGCAGGGCAAATATATCATTTCTGGTTGCTGTCTGGATCAAAACAATCATTCTCTGTTCAGCTGCGTATTCTGCTTTGTCATCTTTTGGTAACTTCTTGAATGGAAATTCTTCGCCTTTATCATTTTTTGGTCGTTCGTAACCAAACTCTAAACAGAACCAGCTTTCATGGGCATACGCTTTCCCCCAGTTGATACACCGTTCTTTCCACCATGTATAATCCTCAATGCTCTCCATAGTTGGTGGTTTTGAGTGTGTTCCGTAAAAATTATCATGCTTGATGTTCTCATTGATCGCCTTCGTGATGGTCTTTGGTGTGACATTAGTAATCTCGGACGATTCGGATGTGAATGCGTTGAAAAACGTGTTGTAGAATTCCTCAGCCATGATGCAAACCTGAACAGACAATCAAACAAACACAATCAGTATAGACAATATCAAATAAACTGAAACAGACCGACACTCGGTGAACGTGAAATGATCTCAACACGAAATTTCACTTTTGGAGCGAAATAAGAAATTTTGCAACTTGGAGCGAAATCAGTCTTTTGCAACTTGGAGCGAAATCAGTCTTTGACACGTTGGAGCGAAATCAGGATTTTGTTTACGAGCAAAATTAGAACTTGATGTTTAGGAGCGAAATCAGGTTAATTCTCGAGCGGAATCAGATGTCAATCCTTTGGAGCGAAATCAGATGATTGACAATTCGAGCGAAATCAGACATGTATTTCGAGCGAAATCACTGTTTCGAGCAGAATTAAAACATATTCGTTCAGGCGAAATCAGGTTTCTGTCCAATTTTGTCATTTTTAGTCCGTATTTTGGTCCCAAACTTTCAAGGCTTTGTTATTACACTGTTATACACGATCGGTGAAAGTTTCATTCCATTTTGACCGTAGGAACTTGTCCAGATTAAAAAAGAAGGTGTAGAAGTCAGAATAAAGATGATATAAAGCTAAACTCTTCTTCTTGTGCTCTGATACCACTTGTAGGATCGTTGTATGACCCGACTGAGTCGTTCAAAAGAGCTTTATATCCGTATCAAAGGCGGAATTAGTGAAACGGACGTGGAAACAACTTGATACAATAATATCTGTTACTTATATTGCTTTTAACAATGTTTACAACCTGAACAGATTTTGGCAGCACTTCATTACAGATCCGGAAGTTACGTACCAAATGAAAACACAAGTGCACTATTTATACTATGGTTAATTTCGCTCCAAATGACCAAGGGACACTTTCGGGCAAAATCAGAACTTTCTGATTTCACTCCAAATGAACCTAAGTCATTTCGGGCGAAATCAGGAGATTCTGATTTCGCTCCAAATGGTCTTGGTCCATTTCGAGCGGAATCAACATCTTAAACTCTAAGCTTCGATTCTCGAACCTTGTGCACTGGAAATCCTATCCTATCCTGTTACATGATACAAGACAAAGTCAATAGACGTGATGCACTAACACATAGTCACACTGAGAATTTCCATCCATCGTCGTTGTCTCATATTTAACTCCTTTTGCCCGAAAACATATCTTCAACTCTTATGATCGGTGAAAATGGTAAACTTACTACCGTAAAGGTAATGTCTCCAAATTTTAAGGGCAAATATTATGGCTCCTAATTCTAGATCATGGGTTGTATAATTTTTCTTCATGATTCTTAAGTTGTCTAGAAGCATAGGCTATAACTTTTTGACGTTGCATCAACACACATCCATAACCTAACTTAGAAGCGTCACAATAGACTACAAAGTCTTCAGTTCCTTCAGGTAACGCTAATATGGGTGCGTTGGTTAATCTTTGCTTAAGAATTCTAAAGGCTTCTTCTTGTTTTGGTCCCCATTCAAACTTAACAGATTTACAGGTTAACTTAGTTAAGGGAATGACTATTCTAAAAAAATCTCGGATAAACCGTCTATAATAACCAGCCAGTCCTAGGAAACTTCTAACCTCTGTTGGTGATTCTGGGGTTTTCCATTTAGTAATTGCCTCAATCTTTGTGGGATCCATATGAATTCCTTCATGATTGACTAGGTGTCCAAGAAACTGCACTTCTTCTAACCAAAACTCACACTTCGAAAATTTAGCATAAAGCTTTTCTTTTCTTAATAAACTTAGGAGTGCATGTAGGTGCACTGCATGTTCCTCTTTACTCTTAGAGTAAATGAGAATATCATCTATAAAGACAATTATGAATTTATCCAAATATGGTTTACATATTCGGTTCATCATGTCCATAAATGCGGCTGGGGCATTGGTTAAACCAAATGGCATGATGGTAAATTCATAATGGCCATACCTTGTTCTGAAGGAGGTCTTAGGAATGTCCTCTTCCTGTATCTTTAATTGATGATGTCCTGAGCGTAAGTCGATCTTAGAAAAGAATAGAGCTCCTTGTAACTGATCAAACAAATCGTCGATTCTCGGTAATGGGTACCGATTTTTAATCATGACTTTGTTCAATTCTCGGTAATCAATGCACATTCGCATTGACCCGTCTTTCTTTTTGACAAACAAAATTGGTGCTCCACATGGCGATGAGCTTGGTTGTATGAATCCTTTTTCCAACAGTTCGTAATTGCTTCTTTAGCTCTTGCATTTCTTCGGGTGCCAAACGGTAAGGTGCTTTGGCAATTGGTGTTGTTCCTGGTAACAGGTGAATTCGAAATTCGACTTCTCTGTCCGGCGGTAGTCCTGGTAATTCTTCTGGGAATACATCTGAAAATTGAGATACTGCGGGGATATCTTTTAATTCCTTTCCTTTAGTGTTAATGATTATGGAAATCATATGCACTAGTGATCCTTTTCTTGCACAACTTGCTATTTTCATTACAGAGATGAATTTTGTGGATATAAATGGCTTATCTCCTTTAATTGTGATCTTTTCACCCTTTGGTGAGTTTACTTGGATTAACTTTTGATCACATAGAATACTGGCTTTATTGGCTATTAACCAATCCATTCCTAATACAATATCAAATCCTACCAGATTCATTGGGTAAAGATTTGCAATAAACTTTTGATTTAAAAATTCCATTCTTGCTTACTGCAAGATTTCAGTAATCTTAATAGATTCTCCATTTGTTGTTTCTACCAGACATTCTTGTTGAAGTTTAGTTAATGGTTGATTGAGAAGTTTGAAAATGAAGTATTAATAAAACTTTGGTTTGGACCAGAGTCAAATAATACTTTGGCAAAAACATCATTAACTAAAAACATATCGGCAATCACGTCCGGAATCATTTTGGCTTCTTCTGTAGTCAGAACAAATGCTCTAACATTTTTAGTAGTCTTGTTGTTCATGGATGGAGCTAGTTTCAGACAGTTCGGCTTAATATGACCTTGTTCCCCACAATTGTAGCATATCCTATTGTTAAGTTTCTTCCTGTAGTCTTCTTCCTTGTGTCTAGATATTTTGCAGAAATTACAGTATATAGAGCATCTTCCAGAATGCTTCCTTTTGCAATACTTGCAGTAAGGTGCAGAAGTAGAACCTACATTTTTCCCATGATTGGAATTTCCATAGCGAAATTCTTGGGTAAGCTTTTGAGCTAGGTTCTTCCTCTAGTTTTCTTCTTGTGTACGTACCAGTTCATCAGTCAAGGTATTTGCTAGTTCTACAGCTTCTTCTATAGTTTATGGTCTAGCTGCCTTGACTACATGTCTAATTTCACTGATTAATCCCCAGATGTAACGGGAGATTAATACTAGTTCTGGTGATGCTAGGGTTGGCACTATTCTAGCATATTCAAAGAATGTAGTAGTGTAACCCTTGCTATCTAAGGTTTATGAATTTATTAGCTATCTGTTCCTTTTCATTAGGAGGACAAAATTTTCTTTCCACCATGTTCTTAAACTCAGTCCATTCCATATTATAGGTTCTGTCACTTTCCCTAGACTGGAGGATAGTGTTCCACCATTCTAAAGCCGAGTTCTTAAACAGATTGAAAGCAAACATTATCTTATACTCTTCCGCGCACTTGCTTATTTTTAAGACCGCCTCAGTCTTTTCTATCCAGCGTAGAGCTGCAGTGGCTCCTTCATTGCCAGAGAATTCTATTGGTTTACAGGACCAGAATTCTTTGTAAGAACAACCATAAGACATGGTTCTTCTTCTTTTTGGAATGGGCACTTGAAGTAAGGGTCGATTGTTTATGCTGTGATCGGGTTCAGTAGGTGGTCGTTTACTTCCACTATTACTTTTATTATTTTCAGCTTCCTTAACAGTTTTGATATATATGGCATTGCATCTATAATCCCTTGTGCCACTATGTGTTGGATGACACTGTTATCTACTTGGTTTCCATTATTATCGTTATTCGGGTTTTCTTGATTCTCTTCGTTGTCCATCTGGATTATAAACATTTACCACGTATTAACATTACAAGACAATATCTAATGCAAATAATCACACAACAAGCATATTGATCAAAATCACCGAACATTGCGACCTTTACTCTATTTTATATATATGCGTCTATTACAAACCGTAACTGAAATCTAAAATACAATATTAGTGTATATCCATAGCAATTATCTATTTTAGGGGATATATATATATATATATATATATACATTGTTACTAATATTGATAAGGGTTCATCCAAAACTGCATGTTACGCTCGTCATACTTCCAAACGAGCCTTTCACCTATCTGTCTTATCCTTTCACTTTTGTCTAACAACTCCTCACCAAAAGTTCGGAGTTCCTGCACATTCTCATTACTCATGGGTGGGGCTGGTGCTGGTATCGTGTCAGGAAACTGGGGCATCGGTTCTTCGTGTGGGTATGGATTTTCTAAGATTTCCCTGATATACTGATCATTATCCCAATATGGATCTAGAGGGTCCAGGTTGGGATAGGGTGCTACTGGGTTTTGCATGGGTTCCTCTATTGGGTAAAGTTCCTGATAATTTCTGGGGGATGGGGTGCTGGACTCTAGGAATTTCAGTTGGGTCAAAAGCAGGTACTGGAATTTGGTCTACTGGGTTTGGTTCAATTTCCATAGGTTGTGTGGGAAACAGTGTTATGTTTTCAAGAACCAGATTTCCTTTTTATTTATGCATCTATTTTTGTTTGAACTGCTTAGTAATGCTTTTAAATTATTAATTGAATTATATAATTAGTTACTGTATATAATGGTGAAAAACATTTGTTGTAGAACATATTTAAAAACACTATATTTCTTTTTTAAAACAGTCATAAACGACCACTTGTTAAAACACCTAAAACGGTTGTTTTGATTTTTTAAAACACTCATAAAAGAACTTTTAAAACGGTTGATTTGTTTTTTTAAAACACTCAAACTCATAGAAGAAACTTTTAAAACGGTTGATTTGTGTTTTTAAAACACTCACTTTTTAAAACAGTTGTATTATTTTTTAAAACACTCATAATCTAAAAAAAACACTTTTAAAACAGTTGTGTTGTTCTTTTAAAACACTCATAATCTCAAACGTGCAAGCCTTTTAAAACACTCATAATCTTAATTAAAACAGTCCATTATCTTTTAAAACACATGAATTTAAAACGGTTGTCCAACTATTTTAAAATGTCTAGATCCCGTTCATAAAGGGTTATTTTTGTACTAGTGAGTGTTTAGCCTTTTAAAAAGGGTTATTTTTGTACTAGTGAATGAGTGTGTATATCCATGATCATAAAAAACGAGAAATATTAACCTTTTTTTTTTGTTTTTATAGGGTTTTGTGTTTTATGTTTTCTATTTTTCTTTGATTTTTTTTGTTTTTGTATATATATTAATTTTTTATTTTTGTAAAAAAATTAGTTTTTTTATAATTTTACGAAAAAAGTTAAATAATTGAACTTTTTATATATTAGTTTTTTGTTTTACATTTTTTCTCGGGTTTGATTGTCATTTGGTTGCTACTCAGTATGTTATTTGGTTGTCACATTTGGTCGCTCGGGTTCTTTTTACCCTCTCCGATTTTTAATACATGTCGGTATACATTCGACTTCGTCTATGTTTTAAGTCACGTCAGTCACTCGATGTTAAAAATTCGTAATTTTAATTTACATTTTTTTCTCCTTTTGGTTGTTGTTTGGTTGCTACTTATCATGGTTTTACATCTCCCGCCCTGCAACATTGATATCACGGTTTACCGCCTCATCGCCCCGCAAGGTGGGGGGGTTAAGACTAGTTATCAATAGATAAGGTCGATAATGATGTAAAGGTTAGAAATGAGTTAGTGAGAGCAAAAATTGTTATTTGACATGGTGATGTAGAAGTCTAGATTCTGGAATAGTCAACATAGTGGATGGTGTTACCGTTAGGCTTTACGGTATGGTGATGGACCTCACTTGGAGAATGATCCGTCACGTAAGTGCCACGTAGGATGGGCGTAAGGATGGGGCAAAGGTGATGAAACTAAGGAAATGAGAGGATGAGCCTAATATATATACATATAAGTCGTATGTATAGGTGTGTGAGAGAGGGGGAGGCCCGTCGGAAACGTCCGCAGGTGGATGGTGAGGACGTCGCTGGGGGGCGACATGGAGAGGGGGCTGACGCCGGTGAAGAATCGACGCCGGTTGGGGACGATCCAAGCCAGGCTCCCACACCGTGCAACCTTATCATATCGTGCGAGGTCATTGACATTTCTCACTATTTTGGTTTTTATTATATTTATTCAACTAAACATCGCTATAGTTCCTGCAGGTCGTTGACAATTCTTACTATTTTGGTTTTTATTATATTTATTCAACTAAACATCACTATGGTTTCCATGTATTTTATTAAAAAATACCATGCAACCATCATCTGAACACAATTCGAATTTTAAGTGACTTCTGTATCTTACCCATTAAATTGGAACAATTATCTAAGAAAAAAGAAAGACATTTCATGTTCGTGGAGGCCAATTTTGATAATAATAATTAATAGTACACGAGCATGATTAAATAGTACAATAGGAAAATATAATTTAAAAAAAAAGTTAATTTACTTACAAAAGAAGATATGAGACACTGTAATAATTTAACACGAAAAAAATTTACTATTCAACAATCAACCCCGAAGGTGAATAATTGATGTTATAATAATAGGGTTTCAAAAAATATATAATACCTGTATTATTATTATTATAAATATCAATTTAAACTTCTCATGAACAGTACTCGACTATTATTGTAATATTATTTATACTTTTAATTATTTGGTTATTTTATTAGAATTCTATGATTATTATTATATATACTTAAATCATTATTGTTAATATATATATATATATATATATATATATATATATATATATATATATATATATATATATATATATATATATATATTAAATACTTGAATAATTGAATGCTTTAATAATTACGGCATCACATAATCTCTTTTCTTAAAGGATGTGACATATAGCACACATTTTGTGATAATTATCGGATTCGAGATATGCGGTCTCCAAAACAAACTAATAACTAAACTGTAAATATAACATAAACTAAATGAATCTTTTTGCCATTTTTTCTTGCTAATCATTTGCCAAACTCAAAGGCCTAATAAAGGCTTACAAACGTTGAAACTGAAATACGTAAAACATGCAACTAGTTAAGAGAATGTGGACCTAATGCAATTACCACTAACATGATTAACACCCACTAACATAATTAAAAACAAAACAAATGAAAAAAGAGGTTGGCTAAATGTACCCCCTTTTTTACTAGTCATACCCCCTTTCTAAAAATATAATTTAAAAGTTGTTAAATTTCACTCATCTAAACGAATTCAAATATTGTTTTTGAAAACTATTGTGTTTCTATAATTTGAAGACACTTTCTCTTACTAGTATTTTATTATGTTTCTATAAAACGTCATTAAAATTAATATAAAAAGATATTTTTTATACAATAAAAAAGTTTCAGAACTTTTCTTTGAAAAAAAAAAACAGTTGCTTTTATATTTTTTATTTATTTCGTATTTTAGTGCTCTCATCTTTCTATTTCTATTTTTATTAGTATTATTATTATATTAAAATGTTTTTTAATATAATTAACAACTTTTATTTATTAAAAGTAATAAGACGTAAAAAGAAAATAAAACGTTAGTTAAGTTGGTTGGCTTTAAAGATTCATTTAATTTTTTGTGTATCATTGTTTATACAAACCAAATTCGCATACCCACTTCAAGCCGCTGTGAACAAAAAAATCCATTTCAAAATTAAAATGACTTGCTTTAGTTTAAAACGTAAGAAAACAATTATTTTTTCAAATAATCAAAAAAGTTTCTTTTTAAATAAAATAACGTTTTAAAAACAAATACTAGTAACAAAAATAATTAAAGATAAAAAAATGAAAGAAAAATAAAGGGGTTTGAATTATATTAATGTAGAAGTTGAAGGAGGAGATGCAATCAGTAGAAAAGGGGTACATTTAGAAACACCCATTAAAAAACTATTAAAACTAGCATGATGAAAATGTGAATGCATGCTAATTTCACGGTGGTCCTTATCATTTTGCTTTTACTATTTTTTATGTGACAATTCCTCTATAAATACACACATGATAACAATAACATACACAAACCTTACACACCAGTTTAGTACTTTTTAGCAAAACTCTTTGAAGATGGCTTCAATGTCCGTGTTTCCTTGTTCCACTTTCTACTACAAAAATTATCATGACATAGGTACAAAATTTGTCATTCGTAAGCCAATTTACGCAACACAATCCACATCAAGCGCTGTCACTGCAGAGACTGTCCCTAGACGATCAGCAAACTATGCGTCATCATTATGGTCATTTGATCAGATTCAATCACTGTCTAGTGAATATGTAGTAAGATTGAAATTTTATTTCTAGTTATGTAAAGTTCTGATAATTTCTAGTAGTATATGTGATGAAAAGTTCTGCTAATATTCAACCATTTAATTAGGGACAAGATTACAAGGCAACGGCAGATACGTTAAAAGACGCGGTGAAGATGATGATACTTAAAGGTGGAAATCAATTGAACACCCTTCAGATGATTGATGATTTGCAGAGACTTGGAATATCGTATCATTTTGAAGATGAAATAAGAAATCTCCTGGAGATGATTTACAATTACTACAAAACTCCTGAAGACTGGAATGGAATGGATTTGAACCTTAAAGCCCTTGGATTTCGACTATTGAGACAACATGGTTATCAGGTTCCTCAAGGTACAACATTATAAGGAATTTGTATTCACAAAGAACTTAAAAATTAAACACCATCCGAAAAAAAACAAATAAAAATGGCCCACTAATTTAAGTTGTATGTATTGTTTTCTTTTCATTATGCCTGGCTGATATTAAAACACTAAAAGTATGTTTATGTGCCTTATATTTAGAGATATTTCATGACTTTAAGGACAAGATGCAAAATTTTAAGCCATACTCAGTCGATGATATGATGGGAATATTGAATTTGTATGAGGCTTCATACTATTCACTGGAGGATGAATCCATACTGGATCATGCTAGAGACTTCACAACAAAATATATGAAAGAAAATCAAGACAAAGCTGATAAGAGCATACCATCACTAGTAACTCATGCTTTGGAGCTTCCGCTACACTGGAGAGTGCCAAGGGTAGAGGCAAAGTGGTTTATCGAACAATATGAACAAAGAGCTGACAAGAATCCCACATTGATTGATCTCGCAAAATTGGATTTTGATATGGTTCAGGCTGTTCATATTGAAGATCTAAAGCATGGATCAAGGTATGATTTTTAGCTCACGTGTTCCCAAATTGTTTAGTTACAACTTGGTACACATGAACCATAATATAAAGCATCTTAAAACTAAATGGATTGATCAAAGATCATTTAATACTATTTTGATCATTTTGATTTAATATTTTAATTAATTGTTCAGATTATATAGGATAACAATATTACTATACATGATAAGTGGGTAAATTAATGTCGACTAAATCAATTATACAAGAAAAGTGAAGGGTGATAATTATTTTATGCTATAGAGCATTCTTTTATATACTATAAAAACGTATCTAAGGAGGTAGAGTTGTATTATTTTATTCATAAGAGTGAACTATTCATTCGTTGGCCGATTTTCACACAGTAATCATGATAGGTGGTGGATAAATACAAAATGGATAATTATACAAGAATAGTGAAGGATGATAATTATTATATGCTATAGAGCATTTTCTTGTATACTATAAAAACGTATATAAGGAGGTAGAGTTGTATTATTTTATTCATAAGAGTGAGCTATTCATTCGTTGGCCGATTTTCATACACTAATACACTAATCATGATAGGTGGTGGATAAATACAATAATTATACAAGAAAAGTGAAGGATGATAATTATTTTATGCTATAGAGCATTTTTTTATATACTATAAAAACGTGTCTAAGGAGGTAGAGTTGTATTATTTTATTCATTTGTGTGAGCTATTCATTCGTTGGTCGATTTTCATACACTAATCATGATTGGTAGTGGAGAAATACAAAATGGGATAATTATACAAGAAAAGTGAAGGATGATAATTATTATTTTATGCTATAGAGCACGTTTTTATATACTATAAAAACGTATCTAAGGACGTAGAGTCGTATTATTTTATTCACAAGAGTGAGCTATTCATTCGTTGGCCGATTTTCATACACTAATCATGATAGGTGGTTCAGAAATACAAAATGGGATAAATATACAAGAAAGTGAAGGATGATAATTATTTTATGCTATAGAGCATTCTTTTATATACTATAAACGTATCTAGGGAGGTAGCGTTGTATTATTTTCTTTACAAGAGTGAGCTATTCATTTGTTGGCCGATTTTCATATACTAATCATGATAGGTGGTGGAGAAATACAAAATGGGATAAGAAGCTCAGCTTTAGTAGAGACAGGTTGGTAGAGCATTTCTTGTGGTCGACCGGTTTTGGTCATCTACCTCATCATAGCCTTGGAAGACGAACAATGACAAAGGTTAATTCCATGATTACTGCTATTGATGATGTCTACGACGTGTATGGTACTTTGGATGAACTTGAACAATTTACTAACGTTATCGATAGGTAAATGATAATGTACTCTAACTTCACTTAGCATACATGTTATCAATTAGTACATTCACCTATTTTTTCGAAAACTGATCAAGATAAGAATCTAATTACTAGATGGGACATCAATGAGATCGATGAACTCCCAGATTATATGAAGATATGTTTCATGGGGTTCTACAACACGATTAATGAGATTGCATATAACACATTGACAGAGACAGGGTTCCATAGCCTTCCATACCTTAAGAAAGCTGTAACTAAATCATCTCAGCCTTTAAATATAAAGCTCTTATGTTTACATTGTTATCATTTCATACTGTAAAATTGCAGTGGGCAGGTTTATGCAAAGCATACCTAGTAGAAGCACGATGGTACAACAATGGACATACACCAACACTCCAAGAATACTTGGACAATGCGTATACATCAATATCGGGTCCAGTAATACTCATGCATGCTAACTTTGTGACATCTGTTCAATCAAGTAATGACATATTGCAAAGTATGCCAAAACTTGAGAAAATAATTTACTACTCGTCACTAATCTTCCGAATGGCTGATGACTTGGGGACATCATCGGTATGCCCTCTAATATATTTATTAATATCTTCTTTAATTGGTATATTTTGGGTATATAACATTATTCATATTTTGTTTACTATAATTCATTTAAATTTGAAAAAAGTTAACATATTCTTTTTTCTTTTAAGGATGAACTTGCAAGAGGCGATGTTTCAAAATCAATACAATGTTATATGCATGAGAGCGGTGCTACTGAAGAAGAAGCTAGAGAGTACATCAAAGAATTGATATTGGAGACATGGAAGAAACTAAACAAAGAACGAGCACATGCCAATTCTCAATTTTCACGTGAGTTTATCGAATATGCAACCAACATACCTAGGATGGCACTATTCATGTACAGTGATGGAGATGGGCATGGTCGTCCAGATTTAACTAAATCTCATGTATCATCACTGTTTTTTAATCCGGTCCAAGGAATATAATAGGGCTTTGTCTATTAGCACACCCTGGAATCTATCATCACACTTTGCTTTTTCAATATGTATCATATAGCTTTATACAATCCGTATAGCGTTAGCTCTAGACACCTGCAGACTGACATGGTCAGTCTTTGTCTGACAGCTGGTCTTATACGGATCGTATAGAGCTGTACTATCTGTATTGAGACTAGTTTTTTTTTTAATTTAAAGTTTGGTGTATCAGCTATGGTTGTTGGTGTTTATTGTTGGTTATTTTTTATTTTTATGTGTTAAGTTTTTTATCTTGACTAATGGTATGATATTGTATCGTATCGTATTATATCGTTTTGTGACGCATCGTATCGTATCCTATTTGTGTTTTGTATTATATTTAATCGTGATATATCGTAGTTTTATTTTGTATTATATTTTATGGTAACGTGTCGTATTGCTTCATGACGTATTGTATCGTGACGTGACTTATCATACTGTAACTGTAAGTGTGTAAATTCTCTCTTAATCATTGAGAGATTGAGATTTACAAATGTTACAAATAATCTGTACATGGAAATAATACAATACAATTGATTACAAATCAATCACAATAAAGGATGAGATATTCATGGAGAATAATCAGTGATTTAGTTGAGATATGATTGGTTCTATAAACATTATCTTTTAACCCCCTGCAAGCGAAACGGCGGTGATTGAACTCGAAGCATGTCACGAAAAAAATTAAAATTGCGGTCGTGGCAGGCTCTTTGTAAAAATATCAGCAAGTTGAAGCTTGGTAGGAACAAACTTAGTGTGAAGCTTCCCTGACATAACCAATTCCCGAACGAAGTGATAATCTAGGTCGATGTGTTATGCACGTTTATGGGAGACCAGATTTTGACTCAGAAATAAAGCACTTTTGTTGTCACATAACAAAGTAGGACGCGTGGACGGAAGAGCTTGTAATTCTTTTAATAGATGAGTAATCCAAACAATTTCAGCCGCAACATTAGCCATTGCACGATATTCAGATTCACAACTGGATCACAAGACAGTTGGTGGCTTCTTCGCACTCCAAGAAACTAAATTACCCCCCAAAAAAATTGAGTAACCATACGTTGATCTTCTTGTTTCAATACACCGAGCTCAGTCAGCATCCGAGTACTCGAGAATAGTGGATGAAGTGGGATGAGTGAAGACAAGACCATGAGAGATGGTGCCCTTAACATACCTGAGAATGCGTTTAATTAGCTGAAAATGCTTGTCAGTTTGTGCATGGAGATGTTGGCAAGCTTGGTTAACCGAATAGGATAAGTCAAGGCGGGTGATGGTTAAGTACTGAAGAGCCCGGCAAGAGACCGATAGGTAGTAGGATTCGAGTATGGTGTACCATCGGTGGTGAAGGTGTTGGAGGTAGAAAGAGGAGTGGAAATCGGTTTAGCATTGGTTAGACGAGCATGTTCGAGAATATCTTTTGCATATTTGGTTTGTCTAAGAAATAGATCCTCATTATTTTGAATAACTTCGAGACCAAGGAAATAATTAAAGGAGCCTAGATCCTTGATAGCAAATTGTTTGTTCAACTGATCAGTGAAGTCACGAAGCAAGGTAGGATTATTACCCGTGAGAATAAGGTCATCCACATAGACAAGTAAGTACATAATGGATTTGTCATGATGAAAGACGAACAAAGATTGATCGACACGGCTGCAACGAAAACCGTAGGAAATGAGGAAAGTGCTGAACCGCTGAAACCAAGCCCGAGGGGATTGTGTAAGTCCATAAAGGGCCTTGTTAAGTTTGCAAACATGATCGGGATATCGTTGATCTACGAAACCCGGTGGTTGCTCCATAAACATGGTTTCAGTTAGAAGCCCATTAAGAAAAGCGTGTTCACATCCAGTTGATGAAGGTACCACTTATTGATGACGACTAAGGATAGAACAACCCGAATTGTGGATGCTTTGACCATGGGACTGAACATGTGGTGAAAATCAAGGCCCAGAATTTGTGTGAAACCTTGCACCACAAGACGAGCCTTGTGACGGTACAAAATCCCATCCGAGTGAAATTTGGTGCGAAAGACCCATTTAGAACCAACCACATTGGTGGATGAAGGGCGAGGAACAAGGGTCCAAGTTTTGTTGTGGTTTAGAGCAATAAGTTCATCATGCATTGCCTTCATCCAATGAGGGTGTTTAGAGGCACTCCGAAAACCTTTCGGGTCAGTGTGGGAAAGGAGAGCAGCATGAAGACATGAACTCATGGCTTGAGCAAGGTAAGACATGTGTTTGGGGTTTTATTTGTAGGTACCAACCTTGGAGCGAGTGACCATTGGGTGGGTTGGGGTATTTTGGGGCTGGGGTGGATCGGGAGGCGGTTGGGAGGTGGCTACAGTGGATGGTGATGTGGCTTCAGTAGGCGGAGGGGAAGGTGGCTTTGGTGGGGCTACAGTAGGCCGAGGTAAAGGTGGCGGTGGCGGTGGTGGGTCAGCAGTGTCGGGTGAGGGAGCCGCAACCAGTAGAGGTGTGTTAATGGGAGCAACGAGTGGCGGTGAAGTAGGAGTGTCCTTGCATAGAGAGCAAGGAGGAGAAGAGTGGTTGGAAGATTGGTTAGGTGGGACAGGAGATGGTATTGTAGGTGATGATTCTGAGTGTGAAAAGGAAGTTGGTTCATCAAAGGTAGACAAAAAAAGGTTGGCAACATCAGTATGGGATGAGGTATTATTAAAGGGAAAATATGCCTCATCAAATCTAGCATGGCGTGTGACATACATACGTGATGAAGTTGGATCAAAACACTTGTAACCCTTGTATTGAGGAGCGTATCCTAAAAAAATACATGGAATACTTTGTGAGGCAAGTTTGTGTGGGGCATAATCACGCAAGTATAGGTAAACACAACATCCAAATACACGAAAGTTGGAGTAGGTTGGTGGAGTTTTGAAAAGAATCTCGAATGGAGATTTGTTTTGCAAGACTTTGGTAGGCAATCGGTTTATAATATACGTTGTGGTACTAAATGCATCCACCCAAGGTGTGATGGGAACACGCGCATGAAAAAGCATGGCTAGGCCTGTCTCAGCGATGTGACAATGTTTTCTTTCGGCTTGACCATTTTGAGGTGCGGTATAGGGGCATGAGAACCGATGAAATGTGCCATTTTCATCAAAAAAAATTTCGCACAAATTGGTTTACAAATTCCGTACCTCCGTCACTTTGAAACACTTTAACTTTTCTTGAAATTGAGTTCGAACAAGTCGCAAAAAAGTTTACAAAGTGGTGTAAAAATTAGTTTTAGTTTTGAGCGGATATAACCAAGAAAATCTAGAGCAATCATCAACAAACACAACATAATATTTATAACCATCTTTGCTAAGAACGGGGGCGAGTCCCTATAAGTCACAATGGACAAGGTCGAGGGGATGAGAAGCAATGTTTCTCATATAAATCAAACGGTAATTTATGGGCCTTAGCAAGTTGATATGGTGAGCAAATACTAGGTTTAGGCAAAATAGAAGTAAATGATAAACATCTAAGTTTTTGTAAAACAGAAATAGTATCAAATGCCACATGGCTTAAACGATTATGCCAAAGCTCAAATGAGGCTTTATTGGAAGAAAGAGACGCAACAAAAGAGAAAGACTTGTCCTGGATGACATATAGACCATTCTCACAAGGACCTTCAGCGAGCGGTTTGCTTGTCTTCCGACCTGCATGACCAAAAAAGAGTTTGAGAAAAGTACATCAACGGAAAGTCATTTGTCAACTTGCTAACCGAAAGGAGGTTTCTAGTAATATTGGGTACAACAAGAACATCCTTTAGCGGAATATGATTGTTCAAGGTCACGCAACCTGTGTGAGTAATGGGAGATGCTAAACCATTTCCAAGAACAACAGAATTAGTTCCATGATAAGGCGAAAAAAATGGAGTTTACCGGTGTCGTCCGTCATGTGTTGCTCGGCACCACTATCGGTTGTCCAATCAGGAACATCATCAGTAACATTAAATTTGGAATGAAAAGCATGAGCAATACCTTCATCAGTAGATGCCGATTTCATAAAGGATGAAAGTTTGGGGCACTTGTCCGCATAATGGTCGTTGGTTCTACACAACTGGCAATGTGGTGGACGACGGGTTCCCTTGGAGGAGGCGGACTGAGACAGACCTCGTGAAGAAGAGCCGGAGCCAGACCCGGATCAGATATGGTTAGAGTGAGGTGTACGAGTGGTGTGAGCATGTAAGGCAACGGGTGCAGGAGTGGGTGGGTGAATAGAGTGAAGAAACTATTCTTGGCTCTCGGCTTTGGTAAGTAAATCTCGAAAAGGTAAAGGGTCACGAGCAGTTCGTATGGCAGTGGACCAGCTTTCAAAAGTCGGACCAAGACCACACAATAACTAGTGGGTTTTATCCTGTCGCTAACCGGATGGCCAATGGCCGATGACTGATCACAAATCTCCTTCAATTTGCGAACGAAATCAGCGACAATGGCAGAGCCTCTGGTCAATCTATGCAAGTTATCACGTAGGAGGTGCATACGTTCAAGGGACGTGCTGCTATAAGCCGCCTCAAGAGCAGTCCAAATCTGCCTAGCGGTTGATAGGTCGAGTATTTCATGACAGCTTCCTCGGTGAGGGAGGAATTGAGGATGAGGACCGCTTGTTGATCGTGAAGAAACTAAGAGGAATACTCGGGATTGGGCTGGTCTTTGTTGTCGACGAGAGTGGTTTTGGGAGGCGGAGAGGAGGAACCATCGACATGAGCGAGTAGTCCTTTGTTTGCAAGAAGAGGGAGGATTTGGTAACGCCAAGAAAGATAATTGGAGGATGAAAGCTTAAGAGTGATCATGTGTAGGATAGTAGCCATTAGGAATTTGGATTCAACGGTGGAAGAGGAGGATGCAGATGGAGCAGAGGGCGCCATAGGTCAGGAAAGAGAGGTATTTGGCTGCTACCATGTTGTTTGGATTGAACCCTATCAGAGAAGCAGATAATTAAAGCCAAAACTAGATCAGAGCAGTGAATCCAGAATAAGCAGATGATTACATACAAGTCTCTCCCCTTGAAAGTGATTTCAACATCTGATGACCTCCAATCTGCTGATCTTGCTAACTGCTGACCTACAACTACTGCTCAAGTAAAGACCTGATGAAAGACTAAAGCCCTGCTGATTCAATCTACTGCTTTGAGTCAAGCACTGCTGATCCGGACAAGTGCTGCTGGGTTCACAGCAGTAGAAGGTTGCAGCAGCTGATCAATAGTCTGTTTTGTAATGTAATGTAATAGCAGTAGTTAACATAGCAGTGTTTGTATCGATCAGAGGTTTGAGTTTGTTAGGAGGTTAGATGTCACTTTCATGGTAACTTCAGCTAACATGCTCAGTTGTTTGCAAGTGCCTATAAATAGCTCAGTACTTTGTACTGTTCTATTAGCTATTTTGCATCATCGTCTTCTTTGCACGAACAAACAACTGAGCTCTGGCTGAGGGGGAGTTTGCATTCATTCATCAGTCATTGTAATCGTTATTGAAATAAATTCAATCTTCCGATTCATTGTGAAAAGATGTTTGATCAAAGTATTACTCTCGTTTGATTGTATGCAAAGTTTGTTTTCATTATAATTCCGCTGCACACTCATCCACTTTCATTTTAATTACAAACACAAAATACAATCAGAATCAAACTCAGATCCAACAATTGGTATCAGAGCCTGGACAGTCAAATTTGATTTAACAATCGTTTTGACGTAAATAGTTCAGCTCATAACAGTTGATACTGATCGTTTGTTCGTTTGTTGAAAAACAGAGCAAGGATTAATCACCATTAAAGTTGATTTCTCAGTGTCTGTAAAAAACAAGAATGACGTCACAATCTCAGGATAATAAAAACAACATCGGCTCGCTTTTTAAACCACCTATGCTAAAAAGAAATGAGTACAACATCTGGCAGAGGAGGATGGGTCACATCCTCGCTCAACAAAGCACAGGTTGTTGGAGGTCTGTTGTATTTGGTCCCCATGTTCCCACAGTGCCAAGCGCTGAAGATGCTAAAAAATACGTTCCAAAACCAGTTGAAAATTATACCGAAACCGACTATCAAAAATTCGAACTAGATGATAAAGAATTTAGCATCATAGCATCAGCGCTGCCCAATGAAATATATGCTGGACTGTTACACTGTAACAGCGCCAAAGAGTTATGGGACGCGCTTAAGGAACCGTTTGGGGGAACCGAAGAAGTCATAGAAAACAATAGGGAAATCCTGAACCAACAGTATGAAACATTTTGTCATGTTAAAGGTGAATCACTGACGCAACAATTTGAGCGTTTAAGTTGTCTCATCAGTGAACTGAGGCTTGTTAATACCACTTTTCCAAACTCAACTCAAAATAGCAGGTTCCTCAGGTCACTGCCAGAAAAATGGGACACCATAGCTTTTGTCACCCGAAATTCACCTGAGTTCAAGGGTTTGACCTTGACCCAACTCCATGGTCGACTCCTGACCTTCGAAAGGGAGTTGAACCAGAAAAGGAAGTTACAAGAGTTAGGAAAAGCCGTTCATGATTATTCATTCGGTAACACTGCTCTTCTGGGTCAAGAAGAATCTGGGAGTAGTGGTAAGGATCAGGGTTATGATCACTTCATTGACATAACTGCTGGTGCAAATTTTAACAACCCTGATCCTCACTCTACAAGTTATGCATTCACCGCAAACGAAAACCAGATGTCAGACAATCTAAGCTTTGAACTAAATGATCTACAACATTTTGATCCCACTGACTTAGAGGAAATGGACATCCTGCACCAACTGGCCTTGCTAAGTTTTAGAACTAGCAAATTTTATAAAAGAACAGGGCGAAAATTCCCAGGTTTGCATGGGAATCTAAGGGTTGGGTTGGATAAATCGAAAATCAAGTGCTACAAGTGTAATAGGTTGAGACACTTCGCTAGGGAGTGTAGGAGTCAAACTGCTGGTCCCATAATCACTCATCCTAGTTCAAATCCTAGACCTCAAAATCAAGGCACTGTGCACTATGCCCAATATACCCCAGCAGCTCAAGTGAACACTACTCATTATGCTGCTTCCCCTATGCCAGTGCACTATGTCCAAACCACTGTTCCACAGATCCAGTATGTTCAAACCCCTGTCCCCCAGGCACAAGTGCAGCCTGCACCTCAAACCACTGCTCCAGCAGCAGTACAACCAGATCAACAAAGTTTTTTCACTCAAGGGTTTTTTGACTGGAGCAGTATGCCTGAAGACCTTAGTGATGAAAATTTTGCACTCTATGCTTCCAATGATTCTTCTCATAATGAATTTTGTTTGATGGCATTAGAGTCAATACAGGAGGGGGTTGAAACTGAAGGGGAACAGCTGAGTATTGAAACAGTGGATGAGGTGACTGAAGCAGTGGTTACTCCTGTGGCTGGTGAACTATTGTTGGGAGAAAGTTCAGGTACCCTGATTGAACCACTGACAGACCCATGTTCCGAAGAGAACAAGGAAGAAAAGAAAGAAGAAAAAGCAGGTGAAAAAGAAAAAAGAGCTGAAGATGAAGAAAATCCTCAATGTGATTGTGCAATGATGGCTGCTGCCAAGATATCACCTCAAGTTCTTGAAAAACTGTGTTATGAAAATTGCATTATTGCTTTTGCGAACATCAAAGAGGTAAACGAAAATCTTCGGGATAAAATCTTAACTGATGAAGTCAAATTTGAAAGATCTCTAAAAGAACTTAAAAACAAATTGGCTAAAAAAGAGAAAGAGATTAGCAGCATGAAAGAAGAGCAGAGCATAACCAAAACCCAAGTCCAAACTATGGTAGAAAAATACCAAGTTTGCAAAAAGGAGTTAGAGTCCACCCAGATCACATGTGAGAGATGGGTGGAATCATGCAAAGGGTATGAGGTTATGCTTGAAAAATAGATAAAAAGCAATGTGAAATTTGGGGTTGGTTATAGAAAACATGATGATGAAAACACTGCTTTTGGAAAATCTGTTCCAACCACTGATGTAATCACTGAGTTTATCCCCACAAACAAGAATGGCCAAGAAGTGAAAATCACTGACAAACTTGGTAACAAAATCACACTTGACAGACCAATGGGCTCCTCTGCTTTTGAGGAGCTTGAAGATGATCAGTTTAAACCAAAATGGTCTGATGAGTGTGATATTCTTGAAAATTTCAAGCCAATGGACTTTACATCAACTGATGGTGTTAAAGCTCCAAAAGCTAAAGTCATACCTCTCAAGGACATCCCAGCAGTGGTTAAAACCTCTGCTACAAAGGAGTCTGAAAAGAGAAAGAAGAAAGAAAAAAATTGATAACTTGTTTTGTGAATTCTGTGAGAAAAGTGTAAGTCCCCTAACGCGTGCAGATCGTAACAGAATCGTAGATCCAACCTAGAGTGCGGAATCCTCTAGATCAGATTTCACAGAAAAACGAGTAGAACAAGAATCAAGAACCCGATACACTTTCAATCCGGTCTTCTATTGATTATCCAACGCGATGTTTACAGTCAATTCAAGACCCAAGAAATCTCTTAGCCACTCTCTGTAGATTTCTCTAACTTTCTCTCAATATCTCTAAATGGCTAACCTAAACCCTAATGCCAAGCCTTGTATTTATAGGACAAGCTTTGCACATGGGCTTCGGTCTGGGCCAGGCCATTCTCCAAGCCCATTACTCTAAATAACTCTCTTACCAATATGCTAAGCTCAATACAAAATATCCAAAGACTAAATAAACAAACTATTAAGCTATTGACACAAAACATGCACCAACAAACTCCCCCTTGACAATAGCTTCATAGTGTAACTTTTTCTTCAAACATCTTGTGTTCTTTTGGTCTTTGGATAGCGTCAGCTACACAATTTCTGACATCAACAAACTCCCCCTTAGCTGATGCTTCCAATCTCCAAAACTTTCATTCATTGTAGATCAGCGAACTAGCAATCTTTGGTTAAGCAAGTATCTTCAAATCTTCCATATCTCTCTCTTTCTTCAATGTAGTAGAAGGATCCTACCATGCATCTTCACACATCTTCACTTCACTCTCAATCTGCACTTTACTTGTATTTTGCACTTCATTTTGATAACTGCATCAATCTGTTTAGCAACACAAGAAAGTATCTCGAAAAACCATTAGCCTTTTTCACATTTAAAGATAAACCAATATTTTATCTTAGATTGCAAAAACAACTACCTGTCAGTTTAAAATGGGAGATCTTTAAAAAGAAATCTTTTTGGTATTTTTGATATTTTTCTAACACACACTAAACTAACTAACTAAACTAAAAGATATTTACAATACTTCTTTTTGTGAGAATCATGTGCAAGAAGATTATATCAACAAAATCAAACTGTTTCACACATTTAGATAAATCTTTAGGTAATTTTCGTGAAAAGCAGTCCAAGACGATTACCAGTATATTTGTCCACTTAAACAAAATGCATGAACATTTCAAGTACCATTACCGTATGATACGTTAAGGTAATTTTAGAATACCGAAATACGAGCGTGTCCCACTTCAGGATATACCCCCGCGATCAAGGTATGCACAAAGATTCATCGTAGTAGGTGAGTATACTGAATTCATCCGTTTTATTTTTCAACGATAGATAATTGGTGAACAGGTCAGTACTTCCGTACAGCAGAGAGACCAAAATATCTTATCGAGGGCTAAGACAGATACCATTTTTGGTACGAATTGTGCATTTTGCACTTATTGAATGACTCTCTTTGAGAGCTTTTTCATTTTCAGGGTTTTGGCATTTTTAGCTCTTTTAAGATATCCTGGGTGTGTCTAGGTCAGCATGTATCTGGATGCAGCAGAAGGACACCCATGATATCCCCAGATGAAATAACAGAATAAAGACCCAAAACTTCAGATTTTGGCAATCTATCAACGCAAGAATTAAGGTCATTAAACCATACACCACTGATGTGTTCCCCACTCATACTCAGTGCATTTAGGTTTATATCACTTTGGTAAGTTGATTATTTCATGCTTTTTGCCTACTGGTACATCATATGATGAAGCTGCTATCACACTTAAGCAATTTAATACATTTTGAGTGTGACAGTCTAACTTGCTGATGTACTATCATTTCTTCTTTTTCACACCATGAACCCATTTTTTATTTTCTATTAATTTTTTTTTCACTTTTTAAAATTTTACAACTTACTCCCCTTAAACTCATGCACTATCTAAACTCTTTTTGGCTTAGAGGAATTTCTCCCCCTAAATTTTTGTTTTTATGGAGTATGTTTTAAAAACACAAAATTTAAACACAAACAGACTCCCCACTTTAAATCCGAGTAAAGTTTTTCCACGTTTAACAAATCAAAACTATCACAAAAGTAAATAGTTCGTTACCCATGTTAACCGACTATTCACCTCAGATGCTGTACAGGAATAACCACTGTCGAGCACATCAACAGTCCTTCTTAGTCATCGTGCATTCACTCAACAACTCAGTTAGTTTTGAGAACCCAAGCCCTGATGGTCTTGGGTTTGCCGTATTCATCCAATACAGGAACATCCATCCAATATCCATCACACTTCAGTGGATCCTTGGGTAACCTTTTATCTTGATACCTTCTTCTCCCATTATAATACAATGAATTTTGGAAAAATCTTGGATGTTGTTGAACATTTGAGTTACTAAAACCCCTATGTCCGTTTCTTCCTTGAAAATTTCGATTTCCAGAATTCTGGTATCGACTTTGATATCCAAAACTTTTATTTTGACTTTGAAAACGATTTGATTTACCATTATAATGACTAAATTGTGGAGAAATACTTCTGGGTCTATCAAATCTTTTCGAAGTTGAAGGTTTTGATTGAGATTCAGGTTTCTTAGTTTGACAACTTGTTTTTACACTCTTGTTTAACTCAACCTGATTTTCATCCTTAACCTCATCAACCTTTTGTTTACCTTTCTTCAAAGGACAACAGCTCGCCACATGTCCTTTGTTGTGACATTTAAAACAGGATCTTTGCTTACGACTTTTCCTTTTATTTGATCCCTTTTTAAATGTTTTGATCTTTTCGTCTTCAGTATCCTCATCCACTTTATGAGGTGTACTGTTAGACCCAACAGATTCTTTCAAAGAAACTGGACTATTTGGCAAGTCCACAGCTATCAGATCCACTACTACTTGTGCAGTGGCAACAAAATCAGCTAGCTCATCTTCAGTTGGTAAAAATGAGTATTCTTGATTTCCAGAAGATGAAGCTTTAGTATACCCCACCCCTGTTTTATCATTACTCTTTTTTAAACCCTTTTGAATTTGAGTTCTGACTAACGAAGAATTCCCAAAGTTGTGTAACTTCCCCTGAAGTTCTACAATTTTGGCTTGTGCATCAGCCAATTCTGTGCACTTTTCTGAAAGCTCGTTAGTCTTTTCTTTCACAGTTTCACGAGCTAAATCAATGACCTGTAGTAGTTCATTGACTTTGCTTGTTAAACTGCTAATTTCTTGTTCAGTTCATTTGAGTTTATTTAAACAATCTGACTCTCGTTTAATCAAAAGAACATTTGACTCTTTTAATGTTTGCGATTCAGCTAACTGAATTTTGTTTTGCTCCGATAGTCTGTCAACTTTACCCTGTAGTTTAGTGCAATTATGACATGAATAACTTACAGGTTCTGATGATACCTTTACCTCTGCTGTAAGTCCATTCACATCAGTCAAGCTCTTTGAAACTTCTGCACCATCTTTTTCAGCATTCTCCTCATCTGCTTCCTTCTTCTCTTCTTTCTCAGCAGCCTCTTCTCCTATCTTCACAGCTGCAAACTCAGCAACCAATGCTTGATCACAAGTATTCACTTTTGACGAGATCTGATAACGTTTTTCCAAAGCTTCCCACAGATCTCTAGAATTCCCATAGTTCTTGAAGGTATGCTTAATGCCTTCAGGTAAGGATTTCTTGATCACTGCTAAAGCTCTCTTCTCAGCATCAAACATCTGTCTTTCAGATTCATCCATCTTCTCATAAGAAATCACTTTAACTCTTCCTTCAACACGTCGTGTAGGAGCAACATATCCATAAATCATACAGCACCACATTCTGACATCCTCACTCTTCATAAACAACTCAAACTTCTCTTTCCAGTCAGCATATTCTTTCACATTTACAAGCTTTGGCCAGTTCTTAGCAACCTCACTAGCATTATCCTTCTTAGCCATCACGCAGCGTAAAAGTTTAAATGGATTTTGGTAACATGTGTCAAAATCCAAATCTAACTTCTCTACTGGTCCTTTTCAAGCTTTCACCGTAAGCGAACTGATAAAAACCGTACAAATATTTTCCGAAAACTGTTTTTACCAAATTATACCGTTAGATTCGTCTCGAAATTACGATTCCAATGATATATAATGTCAAATACCTATTTCCAGATTTTCCAGAGTCAAATTATACCGTAATATTTTTTTTTTTTTTTTTTGTCCTAAAAATCCAAGGATCCCAACGGTGCAACCGGTTTGTCCAGATGAGTTACGGATAGTTCTCTAAACACGAAACAGTGAAAGTTTTCTTACGCAAGCCAAGAAAAATACCACCCTTTCCGAAATCGTCAGAAATGGTCTGTAATGGTCCGAAATGGTCTGTAATCAACACCTTCTGGTCCGAAATGGAAGACTCTGATTCGAAATGAGGCTTAATGATCCGAAATGGTTGATCTAGATCCAAAATTGATCTGAAATGATTGGATTCTGTTCGAAATGCAACTGATCTGGTTCGAAATTTAACAGTTTTATCCGTAATTGATCCGTAATGCACTCCCTCAATCCAAAATGCAACTGTTTGATCAGAAATGGATCCGAAATGGATGCTGTTTTATCCGAAATCCAAACTGTTTGTCCGAAATGACTGATTTTCAGTCCGAAATCCAAGTCTTCTGATCAGTAATGATCCGTAATGCTTGATTTTTATCCGAAATCCAAGCTTTTTGACCAGTAATGGTCCGAAATGCTTGAATTTTATCCGAAATCAGCAGCAGATCTCCGAAACAGCCTCCAAAAACTCCAAAAACGCCGATTTTTCTGCAAAAACGATTCTGAACCAAGCCAATCAAGAGCCGAAAGCTCTGATACCAATTGTAAGTCCCCTAACGCGTGCGGATCGTAACAGAATCGTAGATCCAACCTAGAGTGCGGAATCCTCTAGATCAGATTTCACAGAAAAACGAGTAGAACAAGAATCAAGAACCCGATACACTTTCAATCCGGTCTTCTATTGATTATCCAACGCGATGTGTACAATCAATTCAAGACCCAAGAAATCTCTCAGCCACTCTCTGTAGATTTCTCTAACTTTCTCTCAATATCTCTAAATGGCTAACCTAAACCCTAATACCAAGCCTTGTATTTATAGGACAAGCTTTGCACATGGGCTTTGGTCTGGGCCAGGCCATTCTCCAAGCCCATTACTCTAAATAACTCTCTAACCAATATGTTAAGCTCAATACAAAATATCCAAAGACTAAATAAACAAACTATTAAGCTATTGACACAAAACATGCACCAACAAAAAGGAATCATCTAACAAAAGACTACTTCCACTTAAAAGCTTATGATTTAAACAGAACAAGTATCATTGTTTCAGCTGAAAGTTGCATTGTTTGTGGTAAAACAAACCACAAAACTCAAGCATGTGTGTATCTCAAAAAATTTGATGTGAAAAAGAATGAGTACATTGCTAAAACATCCTTGAGTTCATCATCATCATCATCTGTCAAATTCACCAAGAAACAACCACTGTTTGTGCCAGTTCAAATAGCTGTCACAAAATAGCTGAACCAAACATCTGTCAAAAGAGATGTTCAGGTTACTGATGCACCCCCTACCAATCAGTTCAGAAAAGGCAAAGAAAAACAGTCCTACCAAAGGATTCCACACGTTTATGACGCCTACAAAAGGCCCTCTAAACCTAGAGTGAATAGGCATCCTTTTGGTTATCAGCAGGTGATTAGCGCTGTTCACGAGCCGAACCGAACCGATCAGACCTTTGCTCGTGCTCGGTTTGTTTACAAACCGATCTGAACCGAACCGAGCGTTTTTTCAACCGAGCCAAAGTCGAGCGAGTGTCTTTCGATCCGAGCATTTTTTCGAACGAACATCGAGCGAGTATCAAGTGTCGTAGAATAAACAAGGAAAGTGATGATGGAAGTGCTAGTTATTAGAATAAAGTACAGTTTTCGTCCCTGATGTTTCGTCCAATAGAGCACGAGTAAAAGTTTAACAAATAACAAGGAATACAAAAACACTCAACTAGTTCAATCGAGATTAACTTAGCGGGAAGATAAATCGTTGACCGATTGAAACATACCCTTGTTCTATCGGAAGTTTGAAATTGAATGAATCGATTGAAGCCAAACCCTGACGAGTTGGCGTCTTTGCGAGTGGCGATAGAAAAACCGAATAACGATGGCCAATGGGGGGGTTTGATTAGGGTCTTGCACTTCTGATCAAAAGACGGGTTGAGACTTGAGTATTGATCGGTGCTTCACATTTTAGTATTTGAAATTTTGACTCAATTACTCAAATGGACATTTTGGATAATGGACTATTGATATTGGATTTCAATTCTAGTTACCTAAATGAGCTCAATTTGAATCTTGGACCAAACATTTTTAATGTTGGTCTCTAGTCATTTCATTAAAAATGATACACACACAAACACAAATATATATGTGTGTGTATATATATATATTAAAAGATAAATCAAGCCAACCGAGCCGAACCGAAGTGAGCGGACCTTTGCTCGTGCTCGGTTCGTTTACAAACCGAACCGATCCGAACCGAGCATTTTTTTAATCAAGCTGAATCGAACGAGCAAATTCCGAGCATTTTCCGAGCGAGCATCGAACGAGCGTCGAACGCCGAGCAATTTGAACAGCCCTACAGGTGATTGGTCAAGACCCCCAAAAGTGATTAGCAAGAAACAGTAGTAAAACTGTCCAAACCCCTGACCTAACCATTGTCCATCACTCTGCATCCATACCAGACACTGTTGAAACCCCATCCAAAGCCTTGTTGGATTTGGAGCCCTTAATGAACTAATCCTTTTACTTCATGTGCAGGGAGCTTCTGCATGCTTTGATAGTCTTTGGTATGTAGATAGTGGAGGCTCCAGGCACATGACAGGATGTAAAGCCCTCCTCAAAGACTTTAAAATCCATGGAGGGGGTGATATATCCTTTGGGAATAATAGTAAAGGGAAAGTTCTGGGGTCTGGTACAGTGCAATCTGGAAATGTAAAATTTGAAAATGTCAATCTAATAGACAATCTAAAATTCAACATTCTGAGTGTATCACAAATGAGTGACAAAGGGTTTGGGTCATTCTTCACAAAAGATTGTTGTAGGATTGTTGGACCAGAAATGGTCAAAAATATTGAAGCAATAATCAAAACTGGTCAAACTAAACTTGTTGCTCAAAGAAGTGGCAATGTTTATGTGGTTGACATGTCAAAAGAGTGTCCCAGAGCTGATGCCTGTCTGTTCTCAGCTGCCTCTAGCAAAGAGACAGAACTTTGGCACAGAAGGCTGGGGTACACAAATCTTAAGAGAATCACTGAAATTTCAAAAAATGGTTTAGTGAGAGGCCTACCACAAAAATTGTTTTCATGTCCTGAACATTCCATTTCCTGTTTAAAAGGAAAACAGCATAAAAGTTCTTACAAGTACATTGAAGAGTCCAAAACAGCCCAGTGTTTGCAAATGCTATACATGGATTTTTTGGCCCAGTTCAAGTCATGAGCCTCAAGAAGAAAAGATATTGTTTGGTTATTGTTGATGACTTTTCTAGGTTTACATGGACTTTCTTTTTACACTCAAAAGATGAGACTGCAGGCATTTTGCAAGACTTTGTGACACAGGTTGAAAAGCAATTTGACCTTCCAGTGAAAAGCTTCAGGAGTGACAATGGCACAGAGTTTAAAAATAAGGAGTTGGATGCCTTCTGTGTGAAGAAAGGGATTGTAAGGCAGTACAGTATCCCTAGAACACAAGAGCAAAATGGGGATGTTGAAAGAAAGAACAGAACTTTGATTGAGGCTGCCAGAACTATGCTTGCAGATTCAGGTTTGCCATTAACTTTCTAGGCAGAGGCAGTAAACACTGCTTGCTATGTCCAGAACAGAGTTTTAATAAACCCCAGGCACAAAAAGACTGCTTATGAAATTCTGTATAAAATCAAACCACTGATCTCATATTTCAAGGTGTTTGGATGCCCATGCTTTATTTTGAACTTAAAAGATTCCATTTCAAAATTTGCAGCCAAAATTGATTGTGGTTATCATCTGGGATACTCATCCACTGCCTAGGCCTACAAAGTGTTCAATACACGGACCAAGGCAGTGGAGGAGACTTTGAATGTAAAGTTCAATGAACTTTCATCAATGAAAATCCTAGCAAATCCTGCAGATCTGTTTGATCTTGAAAAATTTACTTTTGAAAATACTGCTGTCAAGACTAACAGTGCAGGTCCATCAGAGGATACAACACCAAACTGTGGGTATGAAATCATCATCCCTCAAAGGTCTGCCACAAAGGGAAAAGCACCAGCTATTCAAAACAGTTGTCAAAGCTCAACCACTGCTACCTCAACAGTTGTTGACCAAAGTAGCCCATCCACCACTGTTTCCACATCCTCAAACACTGCTGACAAAAGTCCTCAAACAGTGGATAAAAGTCAGCAGTTGTCCACTTCATTACCTCCTATTCCACCACCTTTTGAAGCCACTGCTGGGTCATCAAAGTCATCAGCAGTGGTTAGCTCAGATGATACACATTTGCAGCCTTCACCAACAAATGCCATCATACCATACCAAGGAGATTTAATCTTCTTGAGATCTCATCCACCTGATCAAATCATTGGCAGCATCAATGAAGGGGTGCTCACAAGAAGGCAAACCCAAAACATTTGTCTTTTTGCTGGTTTTCTATCACTCCATCAGCCAGTCAAGTACCAAGAGGCACTAAAAGACAACAGCTGGGTAGAAGCCATGCAAGAGGAGCTCTAACAGTTTAAAAGACAACAAGTATGGGAGCTTTTACCACTGCCAGAAGAGGTTAGTCCCATTGGCACAAAGTGGGTCTTCAAGAACAAAACTGATGAAAGGGGCATTGTTGTCAAGAATAAAGCCAGGCTTGTGGTCCAAGGTTACAGACAGGAAGAGGGGATTGATTATGATGAAACATTCGCCCATGTTGCAAGATTGGAAGCCATTAGACTGTTACTGGCCTTTGCTGTCAACCACAACATGAAGGTGTTTCAAATGGATATCAAAAGTGCTTTCCTCTATGGTACACTTCAAGAAGAGGTGTATGTATGTCAAACTCCAGGTTTTGAGAATCCATTTTATCCTGATCATGTCTACAGGCTAAACAAAGCCGTGTATGGCCTGAAACAAGCACCAAGGGCCTGGTATGAAACTCTTTCCAACTTCCTACTCTCAAATGGTTTCAAAAGAGGTACCATTGATAAAACACTGTTTTTTAAATGGAGAGGGAAGGATTTAATGATTGTCCAAATTTATGTGGATGACATTATTTTTGGAAGCACATGTAACAAAATGTGTGAAGAGTTTAGAGAACTCATGACAGCTGAGTTTGAAATGAGTGCAATGGGTGAGCTGCAATGCTTTCTTGGTCTCCAAGTACAGCAAATGCAAAATGGAACTTTCATTCATCAAAGCAAATATGCTAAAGAACTTTTGACCAAATTTGATATGAATGATTGTAAACCATGCAGCACACCCATGGCAACAAATAAGCTGGTCATGTCTGATGAAAAGGATGAGCTGATTGACCAAACACTATATAGAAGCATGATTGGGTCTTTATTGTACCTAACTGCATCTAGACCAGACATCATGTTTGCAACATGTGTCTGTGCAAGAAGTCAATCAGCTCCCATAAAATCAAATCTCATTGCTGTAAAAAGGATCCTCAGATACATAAAAGGTGCTCCCACACTTGGTATCTGGTATCCAGCTAATGGGAACATCAAGCTTTCAGGATTTTCAGACAGTGACTTTGCTAGATGTCACACCACAAGGAAGTCCACTTCAGGAGGGTGCCAGTTTTTGGGTGATTGCTTAGTTTCTTGGCAAAGCAAAAAGCAACCAGCAGTTTCAACATCCACTGCTGAGGCTGAATACATTGCTGCTGCAAGCTGTACAACCCAACTCCTGCGGCTTCAAAATCATTTACTGGATTTTGGTATCACTGCCTTAAAAACACCACTCATGTTGGACAACCAGGCAGCAGAAAATATCATCAAAAATCCAGTTTCCCACTCTACCACCAAACACATCGACATTAGACATCACTTTGTGAGGGATTGCTATGAAAAAGGTTTGATTTCTCTGCATCATGCCCCAACTAAAGACCAGCTGGCAGATGTGCTCACAAAAGCACTTGATACAGCCACTTTTGAAAGCTTGGTCTCTAGGATTGGGATGCTGAACATGGAATAACAAGCAACATCTTGTTTTTCTAGGAATAAAAGCAACAAAATGTTTTCAGAAAATCAAAAATCCATCCTTAAAAATAGCTATCAATGAAATTTTCATTAAAATCCTTAAAAGTCTGCCATAACCACTGATTGTTCAAAAGTCTGCTCTACCTCAAACGTCTGTCCACTGCTGAAAGTCAACCCCTGTTCTCTCATTCCTTTGATAAACTCTGTTGTTCAAAAGCAGTGTCTTATCCACTGATATGCTATCCACTGATAGTGAAAATCATCCACTGCTTCCTTACCACTGCCTTCATCAGTCACTTTCATCAAAGTACTGTCCTTCACTTTCACCAGGGGTTGTCACGTGGGCAGTACATAATGGTCAGACCTTTTGTAACGGCTGCCACGTCAGCATTCACTTTCTTCCCTATAAAATCCCCCACTCAACACCAAAACAGGGTTTTACTGTCGAATTGAATTCTTAAAAATTCTCTTCTCAAAGCAGTTTTTCATCTCATCTTTCACAACTTTCTTCGATCATTCCATTCAAGATGACAAAATCGAAGCCATCAGCAAAACCCTCATCCAAATCATCATCGAAAACAGCCTCTCAAAAGGCAATCTCCACTGAAATCCCATATAAATCATCTCACAATCTCCTAGGTCTTCTCACAAAACCAGGAACCACAAATGTCTTCGATTCCATCATTGAAACCATGGCAAAATCAAAGTACAAAACTTTGTTCTCCGCCAATGCATCAATCTATTTGGAGACCCAAAGGGAGTTCTGGAAGAATGCAACCCTTGAAAAACAAGGAGACACTGCAACCACCATACACTCTTCTATAAAGGGTAAAGTTGTCCAAATCACGCCACAATCCATTTCAGAGGTCTTTCAACTCGATGATCAGGAAGGTAAAACTTCTTTCACTAAAAACGAGTTACAAACTGACTTCATTGAAAGAGGGTATGAAGCCACAATGATGAAGAAACTTACCTTACAAAAAGGTTATTTTCCTTCTGCAACCAGATTTTTATTTCATACCCTCCTACTATGTGTTTCAAACAAAACCACTTCTTTTAATGAGATCCCTTTAAAGATTCAAAATCTGGGATATGCAATTCTTCAAGAAGAAAATTTTAACTATTCTCGGGAAATCTTTAAAGATTTGGTTAATAATGTTGAAACAAAATCATTCTTACCGTTTCCAACGTTTTTAAGTTACTATTTTGAAAAGAAATTCAGTAAGAATGATTTAGCTGAAATAAATCAAGGTGAGATTACTCAAATAAACAGCTTAACAACTGAAACTTTTTCGAGAATGTTAGCACCTTGCAAAACACAAGCAGAGGTGTCTGAGCAGAATTTAGCAGCTAGCACTGCTCCTTAGGTATCTCCTGCTGAGCCCACTGCTCAAGGTGATCAAAGCAGCAGAGCAACTGTTTTGAAACCCACACCTACAAATCCCAAAAAGCCAAACAAAAAGAAAAATCAAAAACCCCCAAAACCAATCAAAACGGCAACTCTGGAGGATGAGATACCAGAGCTACTGCCTGTGACAACACAAATGTCACAAGAAACCACTGCTGCTGCTTCCTCACAGCAGTTGGTACAAATATCTCAACCCATAACCAAAACTCCTCCTGCTTCTTCACAAAAAGAACAGGTTGTACACAAAGGGCCACCACATTATGATGCTCTAGAAACACTCGTTTCCATCATCCACACCCCAATGCCCGGGGCAACTTCTCTTTCTACACCCAACCTCACATCCACAATTCCACCAAAAACACAACTTTTGTTGGATGCAATCGATTTGAACCAGGCATTACCCAGGCCTTCTCAATCACCTATTAATGAGAATATGCCTCAACAACCGACTGAGCCTGATGTATCATTCCTTGCTAACCCACCAACACCACCTGAGGAGGTTACACCCCTTGAGTTACAAGTAACTCTTGGTGGTAATCCAAGTGAAGCAGCCACTACAACTGTTGAACCCACTGGTTTACAGTTGGACAGTGGTTACATCAATAAGACTTCCTTGGAGGCAATTCCTTTTATAGCACCTCTGCCAACCACCAGTGGATTTATTTATCCTACTGGCAACATCAAAGGGTTGTCAAGTGTTGAAGGGAGAAGACCCCGGTACCAAGAAAAAGAGGCATCAGTGGTTAATGTTTGGAGTATACTCCCTACCTCTACCACTGATAAACCCCACTGTTAGTGGGAAATCAGATGATCCCATTAAATTGGGTGATGGTTTAAAGTACCAGAAATTGACGGCTCGTGTTGAGAAGCTTGATAACTCTGTTGCAGAACTCAAAGATATGCTACAATAGTTGTTACAAGTACAAAAGGTACAATCCACTGCTGTTCCACCTGAAGCACATGCTCCACCACAGGCACCTGCTACAAATGAGCTCTGGAATCTATTTCAACCTTTTCTTCATCATCAAGCACAAATAACAGATCAGCAACACGAAAAACATGTTCAACAGCTGAGAAATGCAATGGAGTCAAGGTTCAAGAACACTCAGGCTGATCTAAAGGCTCTTAAAACTCAGATCCTGCACACCACTGGCACTGCTCCTCTAACAGTTCTCTTCATTGATCAACTTCCCCCAGATAATGCCAAAAAGGGGGAGAAAATTCAGGAGTGGAAAAAGAAGGGACTAGAGGATGGTCTCTACATTGAACCAGAAAATGCAAACATGACCAAACAGATACCTTTGCCAGATGGAAGCAAGAAAATTGATGTGACCAAAAATGCACTGGCAGAAGCAGTTGCAAGTGTAAAAAGGGATAGAGAGGCCAAAAGGAAAGCCAGGGTGGATTATCCGGATCAGGGTACTTCAGGGTCAAAAGATGATGAAAATCTTGTTGATGAAAAGAAGAAGCCTACAAGAAGAGTAAGGCTACCCAAATCCATTCCAACCAGACGTTCAAAGTCTGTTCCAAAACCACCACCTAAAACAGTTGTTGTAACTCTTGTTGTATCCACTACTGTTGGTACTTCAGTGTTTTCAACATCTGCTCCCACTTCAACACACACCACTTCAACACACACTACATCCACTGCCTTATCACCATCACCACCAAAAACAAAATCACCACCTGCCAAAAGGCAGAAGACAGCAGTTGTTACAACATCTGCTGTAAAGACAATAGTGGTGGGAACACCAGTTGTTTCAACAACTATTAGTCAATCACAAATCACTGCCACTACATCCACCACCACTGTTCCATCCAAAACATCATCAGCCCCTCCTCAAATAAAGAGGAGAAGGCTAATTCTCAAAGATGATGACACTTCACCATCTCAAACATCTTCAAAATCTTTAGCTCTTGTCACAATACCAAAACCAGTTACTCTCTCTTCAGTTCTAATGCACAAGCCCTTTCCTCCTGCAGGTGTTCAATTTCCTCTTGAACTAGCAGCTGTTAGAGAAGAAATAAAATCTTTTTACTATGAGGATGACCCAGCCAAAAGGAGGTTGCCATCAATAAAAGGATATCCCTGGCCTAAAAATGTTGATGAATATTTGAAGATCAAGGCCAAGCAGGCAGAGGATATCTCAAAAAGAAACACGCAAGGGAAATCTGACAAAGCAATTTCTAGAAACTATCAATATCTGCTCACACAAGTCAGTTCCCTACAACAATTTGCAAAAAATGTCAGTCAACAAATTTTAGAAAGAGCAGCTGAAACTTTGAAGAAAGACTACATTGAAAGCATCATGGCTCACAAGAAGTACAAAGGAGAGAGATACATGTACAAAGAGTGGAGTGTTCCTGAGCTAGAGAATGAAGCAGCAAGAATTCAAGACATGATAAAAAGGAATGTCACTCACACTCCTCCTAACTGGGCAAAGTTTAGAAAGAATGTACCTGACAAACAGGTAGAACTGAAAAGAATGAAAGAAGAACTGGTTGCTGCTGAATATGGAAACAAAAGACAAATTGCTAGATGGAAAGAAGATGTGGCCAGGATCACCTACAAAAGGTTGGAGGAATTAAGAAAGAAAGCTCCAAAGGTTCCTCAAAATCCTGACTATCCTGAAGCAGAGGTTTCAAAAAGACCAACAAAGCTGCAAATCAGGAGAGCCACTGCTCCAACTGGTGCTGTCATCTATAAAAGAAGGACACACAAACAGCTGGGAGGTGAAACCATCCAAGAGATGGTTAATCTCCATCCTCTCCCTATACTGAGCAATATGCTCTTTAGGATCTGTGGTCCCATCATAAAGCTTCATATTAGGAGTTTTAAATCTTTTTGGAATTTCAGCAACACATAAAGGATATGCAAAGGTCTTACATGGATCGTATAGGCCATACGATTTGTATTGAGACCAATTTTTAATTTAAAAATTTGGTGTGTTGGGTGTGGTTGTTAGTGTTTATTGTTGGTTATTTTTGTTTTTATATGTTTTATGATTTGTATTATATTTTTTATCGTGACTTATCGTATGATATCGTATCGTATTTCTATCGTATAGTATCTTGTTGTTATATATATCGTATTATAGCATATCGTACTTGTATCTTATCATGACGTATCGTATCGTATCGAATTTGTATTTTGTATTATCTTTCATTGTGACGCATCATAGTTGCATTTTTTATTACATTTTATGTTGACATGTCGTATCGTATCGTGATGTATCATATCGTGACGTATCGTATCATGATATTTCATACTATATCGTGTCGTGTCGTGTCGTGTCGTGTTATATCATATTATATATTATACGTAACCAACAAACCAATCAAAACATTGTCAATAAACAATCATAAATATAAATAAACTGAATCTGCAAATATAACTATATAATATGTTTGTATATACATGACATATTCTAAAATACATAAACCGTGAAAATGCAAAAAAAAAGTACAACAAACTATCCTAAACTGTCCAATCCGAATCCTAAGTGGTGCCTGATGTCCCCGAATTCTGAGCAGTGCCTGATGGCAGCGGATGCTTAGGATGATTGGCTGGTCTCGGTGAGAACACGACAGTAAGTGCTCGATGATCATCGCTCGGTATGACGGCAAATACGCCTGTTCGAACAACCTGTCACATGAAGTGGTTAGTATTTCATAAACAAAACAAATAAAACAAGTTCATAAATAGTACACACGTCCCACGGCGTATCATGTCCGATGATATCTCGGGCTCTCGCCGCCTCCTATACATCCTCCAGAGCATCCCAATCTATTGGAGCTTATGAGATCGTTGATACTTGCACTGGATTAGTTTTCATATAGTTTGTAGCTTATTTGATGTCTAGGGACTTATTTTGTAATTATATGAAAGTAGCAAACCTGACCTAGTGTAGTTAAGATGCTAGCATAATTATAATTATGCTTGCAAGTCAGGATCTATATAAACCATTGTATTGTTGCCCTAGCCAAGCTTTTTGCCACACTTGGTAAATATTAGTGTTGTTTACATTTCTATCTCTACTCATTATGCTTAATCTGATTTCCAAGGTGCTTTATTGTTTATCTTATTGTTTGGATTCAATACAACAATTGTTGTATTCATCAAACCACTAGCTTCATCTTCATTCTTGATTCTTCATAAATTTTTCATAGTACAAACACCAAATCAATAGGTGTTTTGGACTAAAACAATCAACCACTATGATCCGAATTGATATTGGGATCTACAATTTGGTATCAGAGCCTTAATGCTCTTGGTTGTTGTGTTTTTGTTAAGATTTTTCAAAGTTTTGAAGGTTTTTCAAAGTTTCAAGGTTTTTCAAATTTTTAGACTTAAAATGGATTGATTTGGTATGTTTAATCGATAGGTTGTTGTTAATCAATGATTAGGGAGTCATTTTTAACATTTTGATGCAATGAAACATGGTTTTTGAGTTGTTTTTCGGTGATTATAGGATTTTAGTTCGTGTTAAACACTCTGGTCAGCGTAGATAATTTTGAAGGTAGCGAAATTAATATGAATACAACGAATTTATTTTTGAATACAACGAACAATATTTTAATATCACATAATTATCAATTTCACCGATTAAAACTCGAGCGAAATTGCTAATTTCCGGCGAAATAGTGTCAAGTGTCCCTGTAGCGAATTTATCGAAGGCGACTTCGAGAACCGTGATAAAGAACCACACCGGTTTTATCATGGTGTCCGGCGAAATAAGCCAAGCTAACGTGTGTGTTTATTGTATCAGCGTAATTAGCTTTCTTCGCTTGTGCAGAACTTCTCCGCGTACCGGTGAAGACATTTGATCTGCGAAGACAATCGGCGAATCTGTCCTGTTCCTCTAGATTTCAGTCGAATCTCCGGCGAAGTTATCTATTTCGTCGGCGAAATTGCTCAACATCAGTCATTCAGCGAATTTAACTTCTGATCAACTTTCTTAAGTCATAAACAAGTCTAAATGTCATTGAATCAACTAAGCCCAATTCCTCAGGCTGAACTTGAGATCGGAACCACCACAAGACCACCAAAGTTGAAAGCAGCCAAAGATTTCGGTACTTGGAAGAATCGAATCAAGTCATCCTTCGAATTCACTGACTACAATCTATGGCTTTCTGTCATCGCTGGACCCCACGTTCCAACAGTGGTTCAAAGAGATGTGATAATCAATAACAACGACCCCACAACCTTCACTGATGAAGATAAAGGCCTAATCCAACACGACCGTCGTGCACACGCTGTCTTAACCATGGCTTTGTCAACTGATGACTGTAAAATGTTTGTAGAATACAAAACTGCTAATGAACTCTGGCACGCTTTGATCAAACACTACGAGGGAAATGAAGAGCTGATAGAGAGCAAAAGAGACATGGTGCAGAAGCAATACGACATGTTTGGTGGAATTCATGGAGAAAGTCTCTCCGATCACATCAGTCGCTTTCTGAATATGCCGATCACATCAGTCGCTTTCTGAATATGATGACCAAGATGAAGAAGGCAGGAAATCTTGTCACAAATCATGCTTCCATAAAGAAGCTTCTTGACTCACTTCCAAAGGAATGGAGCATTCAATGCATGATGATAAAAAGGGATTTCCTCAACAACCCAAATCCTGTCACTCTATCTGATTTAATCAACACCCTGAAGGCTTTTGAAATGTCAACAAACGCGAAATGAATACGGTTGGTTGCTCCCCAAAGTCATCTCAGACTTCTACTAGGCTAAAGAATGTAGCATTTCTTGCATCAGGTGGCACCAGTAAACAAGCTTCCGAAATGTCCTACTTTAACGTTTCCGCAAGCGCATCAAAGGCTCCACAATCTAGTGATAAGGCTGTTGTGGTTAGTGGTACTCAATCTTTGAAAGTGTCAACTGAACATGTAGCACTATTTAACATGTTTCTGAGTAGCTATGAAGCTTTAATGTCAGGAGAACTCAAGAAGGAGATGCTCACTGCTGAAGACATGTAACAGGTTGATCCAGATGACATGGAGGAGATGGATTTAAAGTGGCAGAGGCTATGATCACTTTAAGGTTGAAGAAGTTTCAGGATAAGACTGGGAAGCGTCCAGGTCTTGGAAAAGCTGGTTTTGACAAATCCAAGCTGAGATTTACAACTGCAAAAGTTTGGGTCACTTCAAGAGAGAGTGTCCTTTGTTGAAGGAAGGAAACACTAAAGCTGCTCCTGCCATAAAACCAATTGCTATCGAAGAAAACAAGAACAATGCAGCTTCCAACACACCAAAAGTTCTGGTTGTTGAAGATTATGATTGGGGTGAAGAAATTGCTGAAGCCAAGGAACAAGTCAACAAACCTTTCATGGCAAAGATCTTAAGCGGGTCGTCATCAAAACAGTTTGAGAAACAGGCTACTGGAATCCCAAAAGGGGATAACATTGCTGACAAGGGTCTAAAAAGCATTCTCACCTCCCCAGAGCCTGAGAAAGAAAAGAATTATGAAGAAGCTAAAAAACCCAAGGAGCAAGTTCCTAAGGTGTCATCTGATGAGAAGAAAGAAAAGGGAAAAGTCTCAGTAGCAGCAATGAAAACTGAATCCTCAAAAGAAAAAGCTGACAAGGACTTGGTAAATAGCATTCAACATAACTTTAAAGAAAAGTTATGCACACCAGCATGCGTTGACGTCGTAGCACACTACAAATCTCTTAATCTAGAATTTGAGAGGCAAAAAGACAAAGCTTTAAAATTTAATAAAGAACTTAAACAGAAAGAGGTCGCATATCAGATAAAGTTGAATTCAACTTTAGGTGAAATGCAAACTCTAAGAGAATTTTTTTTTAGAAACAATTTTATCATCAACTATCTAACAGATAGACTAGAAAAAGCTTTGAACGAAAATAATAAATTACAAATTATTATAGACAAATGGAATGTCAGTCAAAAGGCCTTTCCTGACATCAAAAACTGCCAACGACCAACGTATGTAAAAGATGTGAGCAGGTATAAGGATAGGCAAGGAAATGAAAGAAAACTTTTCTTTCCACCACATAGCAAAAACTATGTGCCTATGCCAACTCCTCATCCCGACAATGATTTCATTGATGAAAAGGCCTCTATAGAACAAAATGATTCTTTCAAAAACGAAACAACCGCTAACATTCCTAAAAGTAAAGCAGATCCACTTGTGTGTAAAGAAGATGTGTGTGATGAGGATGGAGACTGCGCCGGTTCAAAAATAGGAATAGGTTATTCAGGCGACAGTTATTCCACCGTTAACTGGTTCGCCTGGAACTGTTCTAGGAAAAACAATATTCGGGTTGATGTAATAATTTAATTAGGAAGGATGACTGTAATGGCCGTGTGCCTAAATTTAACTCTTTGGATGACTGTAAGGGCCATGTGCCTACATGTGAGCCCCGTGATCGTGACCATGCTATGTTTGAATGTCATGATTTAAATTATGCATTTTGTGATGAAAAAAAAGTTTGTGAATCTCCTGTATTTGTGCCAGAATTGAAAAAGAATAGCTTTGGAAAATTCCTCACCGATGAAATTCCAGAATTTATTCCATCTCCAACAGGTATGACAGATTCAGAGACGAAAGTCGCTAAAGATAGCAACAAAGAAGATTCAAGCTTTTCTGCCTTAGAAAAGGAAGAAGAGACTTCAAGTTCTGATGAAGAACAAGAATCAGAAAATTCAAGTGAAGATCAAACAATAGAAGGTCAAAGCTCTGAAGATTCAAGTGACGAAACAATTGAAGATCAAAATTCAGAAAATTCAAGTGAAAATCAGAGCTCCAATGATTCAAGTGACGAAGCAAGTGAAGATCAACATTCAAAAAATTCAAGTGAATATCAAACATCAGAAAGTTTATCAGAGTCCGACAATGATAAAGACTTTTCAGAAGATGAAAGTCGAGTTGACAAGAAAATGAAGAAAGCCGAGAGCTCAAGATACACCGCATCTAAAGAATCTTCAAAAAGCTCAAGACACTCATCACATACATCATCTTCTAACACCAAAAAGCCCAGACGTAAACGATGTTTTCGCTGTGGTCATTTAGGACATACAGCGAAACATTGTAAAAACTAGAATTTTTCTAAACCAGAATATGATTTTGTTAAAAATTTCACAGATCAGCTTGATTAACTAAAGAAATCTGTTAAAAATCTGGTTAATTCAACAGCTTTTTTTGGAAGTATAGGATCGTTTTACCGACCAAACGAGTCGTTCAGAAGAGTTTATGCTTGATACGAGAGGCAGAAACAAACGTTTCAGTTCAGCTAGATATTCACTTTAAATTGTCTCTTGATTGATTTGACAAAGAATTATAGCAAGTAGACACTTCGGCTGCAGTTCGGCACTGAAAACGAAAAGTTATGATCGTTATAAACGAAATCAAGAAGCACCTATTTATAGGTTGTGTAATTTCGCACGAAAATGCCAAACGAAATTACATTTCACACGAAATTACCTCCAAACCTATTTTTGACATTCTCTCAAACTACGTGCCCTGATCTATCTGTTCTAATACAAGACTCGATACAAGACGAAGACGACGGACGAATGTGTGACACCCCAGGAAAATCAGTAAACGATACAACTCACATAGCTTCCTCAGTAACCGCATGCTAAATTTCGGGACGAAATTTCTTTTAAGTTGGGGATAATGTAACAACTCGAATTTCCATGATTCCTATTTCGCATTTATTGCACGTTCATTGTTTGTGTAGTTAATTATTTGCACAATTAGTTGCTATGGAATTGTATACGTTTTGATACAATGAAGTGTATTGTGTGATTGTGCATAGTTATGAGTTAATTGTGATAAACTTGTCAAATATATAAACTTGGTGGTGAAACTGTGAAACTGTTTGAGATGGTGTACTATTGTAAAATATAATAATTAAGGGTGTGTAGAGTTATTAGTGAAACTTATATGATACTTAACCCTAAATCATTCACTAAACCTCACACAAGAAACAAAGCACGTACTTCACATTCTCTGGCAATCATCATCACCATCATCATTGGCAAGATATTCATCACTCTTGATTCCTCTCTTTCTCTAGGATCATTCAAGGTAATTGTTTATTGATTATTGTAATACTTGTAAACCCTAATTGATTGCTTGATTATTATCAAGTCTTGATTCTTGATTATGTGTTCATGAAAACCCTAGTTCTTCATATAATATTCTGTGATTTTTTATTTGATTCTGATTATGATGATAATGATATTGAATAGTTGTTTAATCGATTGCCTTGTGATTAAGAATACATGATTGATTGGATAATTGAATTGATGCTAGACAGATACGATGTAATTAGGGTTTTCTTCGTCAAGAAATGTGAAAACGTAACTGTTATGATCTTTTGATTCAGCGCAATGATTGGAAATCATGTTTAAAGATTATTCAGAGTTTTGTGAATGAATATGCTGTCAGAGTTTTATGCTATCTTCTATTATCCGACTTTTATATATATCAAAACTAGTCCGAATTTTAGGCAAGATATCATGTCGTCCGAGTTTTATGTATGCAAGTAGAGTCCGCCTTTTAATGTTAAGGTGGTGGTCCGACCTTTTTAGATTGTGTTTGATCCGAGTATTATGTAAAACACACCCTAGTCCGACTTTGTTAAGGAATAGAGGAGGGGTCCGAGTTTTGAACCCCCTACCCCTGTCCGAGTTTCATGACACCCCACATGGTCCGAATTTTGTAAGCTTGATAGTCTGAGTTTTGATTGTTGTGATGTCCGACCTTTACTGTCATCGTATAGTCCGACCTTTGTGACCCCCATGTTGTCCGAGTTTTTAATCCCCTACTCTTGGGTCCGACTTTTAATGCCCAATGTTCTAGTCCGACTTTTAAACAGGGGAAGCCCCCCTCACTTCTTGTCCGAGTTTTAAATAGGGCAAGGCTCTGTCCGACTTGTGTGTTGTTAACATGGAGCTATGAATGTATGTTATATCATGATTGAACCTGTTAAGTTGTTAACTCTGTTAAGTTACGTACATGATTATGTAAGTGGTTAACTTTTGTTAACTCCGTTAGTAAATTCTGTTAGTTAATTAACGGTGTTACCTTATTATTCCTGTTATGTTTATAAACCCTGATAAGTTGCTAACTTCGTTAGGACTGTGACTCTCTCAAGTATGTGAATCAATAACCATGTTAGTACAAACTGTGATGAACATTTGTGTGAAACATAAATTGCACGAGAACTTACTAACTGCTTACGTGGGGCATGTTGTCAATTGCTTAAAGACACTTCGTGACATATATTGCATGCGAAATCCTTGAGAACTTAACTGATTGTGTATACATGCATACTATAGGACGTGATTGATTATTCGTGAGCACATAATTTAACATACCGAGCAAACCGAGGTGAGTTCACACCCTTACTAAGGCATGGGATTCCCAAGGGCTTGGGAATGGGATTGAAGGAATGAGATTGACTAGATTCGTACATACACTGTTACTAGACTACCATACCATCGTCCTCGGTTGTGCAGGACACATACGTAAAACCTACGTATACTTATGCTACTCACTGTCCTCAGGTTGCGAAGGACACTCACGTAAAACCTACGTGAACTTATACTCACTACTGCCTCGGTTGTGTCAGGCACTTACGTAAAACCTACGTAAACCCCCGCGTACCCCTATCCTCGGTTGTGAAGGATACTTACGTAAAACCTACGTAAACATGTACGTATTACTGTTCTCGGGATATGTAGAACACTTATGGTTACGAATAGTCTAGTGGTTATACAACATGGGAAGCCCCCACCAATAGAACGTACTATCGGCCCAGTAGAGCCACATGGTACAAACGAATATACTATTACGCATTTACTTTTTGTGAACTCGCTCAACTAGTTGTTGATCCTCTGTTACATGCCTTGCAGGTCGTTAGATACATGGAGCTTGCACAGGGAGGTGCTGGTCGTTGTGGGCTTGGATCGTGATTGTTTATTAAACACTTTATGACATTACATACTTATATATGTTGGGTTTTATTTATACGCTTCCGCTATACAGTGATAACATACTTATGTTTTGGAACACCTTTCATATTGGTGATTGAATGGCATTTACTTTTACTTATTAACTACATGTTCAATATGATTGGTGGCTTGATCCTGGTCAGTCACGCTCCCAAGCGGTGATACTCCGCAGGTGGATTTTGGGGGTGTGACAGAATGCACCAACAGACTCCCCCTCGGATGTTGACGAAGTCTTCAATGTCGAGTCTTCAATCTTTAGTCTTTATCAGTCCTCTCGAACTTCTCCGAAATATCTAACAATATTAAGCATCCCCAATCTCTATCTTTTCTCTTCGCTTCCAAAATCTCAACCTGGCTTCACTCTAATTCACTCTTATCCCAAGATCTCTTGCTCTTAAACTCTCTTGATTAGATTTCTTGATTCATTAAGTTCATCAGCATCATCAGTTCCAAGATCGTAACCTGGCTCACAATTTGCTGACAGACTCCCCCTATCAATAAGCTGGGATCAGGATCGTGACCTGGCACACTTGTTCAAGATCAAAACATGGCTTTCTCTAATTACAGCCTCCTCAAGAATCGAAACCTGGCTTACCTGCACATCCTTTAACTCACAATAAATTTCACAAATTTAAAATTTTGACAATTTAAACGTCACTTGCAGGTATTAATCAAGAATGATATGACAATTTTAATCCCTGATGAACCACTTGAAGATATAACATTTTAAAATCTTTTCTTAATATACATAGACTCCCCCTCAAATTGATATTCAACATGTTTAGCACTTGGAATTTTGAAAATCAGCTTTTCATTATCAGTTGTCGAAAATCCTTTTGGATTTTTCAAAAGTTTATGCTAAAACACTCCGAAAATCTTTTTGGATTTTTCATTTTAATGAAATGCAGAAATATTTACAAACAATATTTTTGTGACTTTGTGTAAGAGGATCATATCAGTTTATGAGACAAATCACTAACACCGTTAAGCTTTAAACATTTTAAGTTCTAAACAATTCACGTAGATTGTCAGTATATTAATCCTTTTAAATTTTCACACAAAGTTCAATTGTTTCGAGATACGAGATTAATGTTTTAAGCACTTAAACTTATTCGAGTATCCCACCTCAGAATATACTCCTGTATCCATATTTCTATATTTAGTCTTACAGGTGAGTATACACTAATGATATCTGTAAATGGGTACATGCGAGACCGTGAGAGCTCAGGCTATTGCTTTGGCAAAATCAGAGAGATGACGGTTCGACTTAAGGTGTGTCCCGTTTGGGGATCTTTTCTTCAACTGCCATTAATACATATCTTTCGATATTTTTCATTTTTTTAGCAGAGGGCTGGCTTTAAGATTAAAGCTTTTGCAAAGTATAATACGAGGACGAGGCTACAAAGACCTAGTATGTCAGAAATAGAAAATCTTTCAAACAAGATTTCGGGGGTTACTCATATATCCGAGAGATGTTCTCCACGAGATAAGTAAGCATAGATTTTTATGTTTTTATCTCGAAAACAATCTACTAAATGAGTAAAAACCTACTGACACATCTTCAGTGAGATCGTTTATCACATTAAACATTTCATATCTTTAGCGTGTTGTGATAGTCCACTGATGTACTATAATTTCCTCTTTTTGACAACAAAACTCATTTTTAAAATTGTTCAATGTTTTTGGCTTTTTCTGGTTTTATCATGTTTTTGGATTTTTCAAATTTCCGAAATTTCTACAAATTTTTACTCCCCCTAGAATCAAAATATGTTTTAATTTTGATTTTCTGGGAAAATTTAAAAACAAGACTGTACAAACATGACAACTGATTTCCAAGCTTCAATTCTCCATTCATTTGGCATAAACAATCATAACTCCCCCTTACAACAAACTATTTTCCCATTATGATTTCAAAACACTTAAGTTTGTTTTAATGAAAATGGTTTTTCCTGAAAATAAGTTTTGTTGATTTCATTACTTGTAAAATTGGGGTTTTGTTCATCACTTTGTTTTTCAAACAATCTTGAATGATAGTTAAATCAAGTTCAACTTAATGACCTTGATTAACCACTTGTAGGAATAACTTCCAACCACTTGTAGGTTTACCTTTCAATCTTACCACTTGTATGAAGATGCCGATTCCTACTCCACACTTACCGACCTCGGAGTTCCGGCAAGTCACACTTGAAAAAAATTCCACAATTTTAAGATTTTTTCACAGAAATATTTTCAAAGAATGATGCCGATTCATGCTCCACGATTACCCACTTAGGAGCTCCGACATTGTCAGGTTTTTTTAGTTAGATTCATTCTCCCAAGCCTGACAGATCTTAGGAGATTCCGAGTTACCAACACTCGGTTTCTTTCCTTTCATTTTCTTTTCATAAAATTCCTTTACCCCTTTTGACTTCCCATCAATCATTTTTCCAAAAATATGCTTCACTTTGGGTTTAAAGGCTTTTTCAACATCAAATTCTTTTTTCTCAACAAAAAATTGATTTGAAATTTCAACCTTTCCAATTTTCGATTTTAAATTTTCAGCCCGCAATGGTGGAAAATTTGCATCATCCATTGGCGGCACTGAATCTTCACCTTTTGATTCAACTTGTGGCTCCTCTGATTTGATGGAATCAGATTCATCACCTGAAGATAGCTCCTCTGATTTTGACGAATCAGAATCATCGCTAGGACTATCAACAAATTTCTTAACAACCCATTTCTAATTGTCAAGTTTTGTCTTTTTCTTGTAAAACCTTTTTGAACACTCACCAACCTCAAATTTTGAGTTTTTGAATACTATAAAAGGTTTGGTTGGTGGTTCAATTTCAACCATCTTATCTTTCATTTTAAGAGACACCCCCTGTTTCGATTGAATTGCCTTAGAACAATCCTTGGCAATATGACCAACTGTGTTGCATTGAAAACAATTTCTTGTCTCTTTCTTTTGAACATCTTCACTCTTCAGTTCTTCTTGCTTCTTCCTAGCAAGGAATTCTCTGTTTGTCTGCTTCCAAAAAGAACTCTTCACCTCTTCTTCCGAGCTTGCTCCTGAAACAAATACAGTTTTTGGTTTATAAATTTTCTCATTTTTATGATTTTCTGGAGGAATAAAACCTAAACCTTGCCTTTTGAAATTACCGTTATGGTTTGGTTTCTTTTGAAACCAGAACCAGAACTGTAACCTTTTTTCTTGTTTTCTCTTTGCTTGACTCTTGAGGTGTAAGGTCTTGGTTTTTCAGAAAGATTTCCATCTTTTATTTCAGAAGTATTAATTTCTGCTAGTTTGAAAACCTTTTTTATCATTTCTTGTTTAACACCTCTTATTGGACATTCTTCATCAGAATATAATTTGTCAGAATCATTCAAAGTATATGCAACTTTAAATGTTTCGTCATTCAAATTAGATTTTGATAACAAGAATTCTTTATTGTAAACTCATTTATCCTTTTTGACTGTTGGACTTGACGTTTCAAAATTTGACTCCAACTTTGACTCCTCAGTTTCATCGTTATCCAACACATGATCCACGACTTTCTTCATCAATTGAGATTGCTGATCAGTGTCAGACGATGTGAACGTGACATCAATGTTTTCTGGCAAATTATCTGATGGTTCAGATTCCCACTTCAAGTTGGTTGCCTTTTCGACTCTTTCTGAATTTGGATTTCGAGGTGAATATCCTTTTTCAAGCGGGGGTGGACACTTGTTGTAACTGACACCTTGTTTCTTACCAGAAATCTTCACTTTTGTATCCTTCTTCTTTTCAGAATTCTTTTCTTCAGACATTTCTTCTTCAAAAACCTTCATGCCTTCTACTGTTGGATAAATCCTGTCAATAACATAAGAAGTACATGAGTAGCTTTTTAACAACCTGTTTACCCTCTCTTTTTCAACCCTTTGAGTTTCCAATTTCTGTTCCAGAACAACACACTTTTCAATGTAATTGTTGACAACTTTATGCTTAGTCATGAATGCTCCTTGAAGTGTTTTCATGGCTATTGCTTATTCACTACTAGATTGATTGTACAGATTCATTGACTTGTTTAGAACATCATAAGACTCTTTCAACCTGTTCATGTTGTGAATCAAAGTACTGTTTTGCTTTTTCACTGCTTCACAATTTTGACATTTCACCGGAATCTTTTGTGCATTGACTTCTTCATCAACTTTGAAAACTGAAACTTCTTTTACTTTTATTTTGACCACAGGAACTTCTACATCATCACTGCTGATTGGATTTTTAACTTTCTTCTTTTTCTTTCTAGCTTTTTCATCATCATTATCACTTTCTTCCATCAATTTCAAGTGTTCTTCCATTCTTCATGCATAATAATCATTATCATTATCACTATCTTCAGCAAATCGAGCAACAAAAGCTGTCTAATTTGAAGTTGTGTTCGGATCATAGTCATCCCAACTGAAATATGCCCAGCTAAATCCTTCTGGTAATTTCTCATCATCTTGATCTATCAGAAGTGCTTTGCTGTCAGCTGAAATATATTTATCCCAACTTGATCCTTGTGTTGATTTTTTATCATCTTGATTCACCATACAAGCTCTCTTTGACGATTCTTCAATCTCCTTCCTGGAATGAGCAGTTTGAGGTTGTTGTTGATGTGGTTGTTGAGCAACCTGATGATAAATCGCTTTCCTATAATATTCATTGTTGTTGTTGAATGGATTTTGAGCTCCACTTGCTTCATAATTCTTGCAGTCTCTTTTGAAGTGTCCTTTTTCCCTACAACGAAAGCAAGTAACTTTAGATTTATCAAAACCCAAAGTAGAAACATTATCATCACGGAAATCATCTCTTCCAGTGATCTGCTTGATTTTCTCAGCTCTTCTTAGTACACTCGCCAAACACCAATTTATATCCATTAATTCCATCTCCTCAGCATCTATCTGATCGTAATCCTCTTTTGTCAACATTGGATTCCCGATCCTTCCTGCTACTAAGCTCCCATAGGACTCTAACACAGTCCCCAACAAAGACATATGACTCTTTGCAACTTCTTCTGAATAATCCTGATCATTCTCAAGATTTAATACAATGTTGCATTGTAATATCTTGCCATTCTTGGTTGCAAAACAACACATACGTGCTCAACATGAAGAATGCCAAGACAAATGATAACTTGACTTGTTTAATCTCAAAGACTTCAGAATCGAAGTCACTGCTTTGGCACAGACGATTGGGGCATGTAAATTTCAAAAAATATGAACAAACTCTCTAAGTTAAACTTAGTAAGAGGTCTTCCGATAAAAGAATTTCCTTTTTCTGAAAAATGCATAGCATGCGACCAAGGAAAGCAACACAAGAAATCGCACAAGCCCAAAGCAGTGGATACGATTACTGCGCCTCTTCAATTAATGCATATTGATCTCTTTGGCCCAATAAGTGTTAAAAGTCTTGCTAAAAGTTCCTACTGTTTGATCATTACAGATGATTTCTCTCGTTTCTCATGGGTCTATTTTCTTGAAGCTAAAAGTGAGACGGCTGATATCCTCAAGTCATTCATTCGCTTGATTGAAAACGTGACCAAACTGAAAGTGAAGTCGATCATAAGTTGTAGGATCGAGATTCGACCTATACGAGTCGTTCAGAAGAGTTCTAGATCAATACGAAAGGCAGAAACAGACGTATCGATGTTGTATCAGCTTGATTTATACTCATTATCATTTATAATGTCTCTTGTATTGATTTCACAGCCTTACACAGTCTGGAGACACTTCGGCAGCACCTCTGCTCTGGAATCATAAAGTTACAAATGAAACACATGAGCCTCCTATATATAGACTTGGCCAGTTCGCATGAAACTAACATTACCAGTTCATGCGAAGTGCCTGTTCGTACGAATTGGCTTTGCCAGTTCGTGTGAACTGGTCCAACCACTCTAAAACTCTATTTTCTTGACTACCGAGCTCTGGTTTATCCTATCTAGATACAAGACTCGATACAAGACGAAGTCGACATACATATGCACCAACAGACTCCCCCTTAGATGATGACGAAGTCTTCGGTGTCGATTCTTCAGCATGACGAATCTTCAGTCTTGATCAGTCTTCGTGCTCTTTCCAAAGTATCTGACAATGTAAGCATCTTTCAATCTTTATCTTCTTCCATCCGTTTCTATCTTTAACAAACTTTCAGGATCAGAAACTGGCTCTTGCATCTTCAGACTCCCTTTTGCTAGCAGACTCCCCCTTAAGTTGTTCCGGGATCGCAGTCTGACATAACTCTTGATCTAATATCATAACCTGGCTCAAACTCTGCTCAGGTTTAGCCACGGGGATCTTGTTTTGTAACGTTCACAGTCTCAGGAATGTCTCCTGTCTCTCTGTAGCCACAGGATCTGGAACCTGGCTTAAATCTGCATATTCTCAGGAGTCAAAACCTGGTTGCTTCTGCCTGCACAGACTCTACCTCAAAATAAATTTCACAAATTTTAAAAATTTGACAAATTTATAAACCACTTGTAGATATCGTTCAAAATGATTTAACATTTATAATCTCTGATGACCACTTGTAAAAATACCATTTTTCATATTTCTAAACAAACTTTCCCAACCCATTGTTCATCAAGTTTAGCACTCAGAATTTTGAAACTCAGCTTTTCAACATCAATTGTCAAAATAAGATGAAATAAAATCTTTTTGATTTTTCAAAATATTGTGCTAAAACTCATTCTTTTTGGATTTTTGTTTTAATGAAAAGCAGTAAAGAAATATTTACAGACACTATTTTTGTGAGTTTTCGTAAGAGGATCATATCAGTTTATAAGACAAATCACAAACACCGTTAAGCTTTAAACATTTTAAGTTCTAAATGATTCACTTAGATTGTCAGTATACTGATCCACTTAAATTTTCACACAAGGTTCAACTGTTTCGAAATACGAGATTAATGTTTTAATGAACTCAACTTATTCGCGTGCCCCACCTCAGAATATACTTCCGTATCCAGACTCCTATATTCAGTCGTACATGTGAATGTACACTAATGATATCTGTAAACGGGTAATGCGAGACCATGAGAGCCTAGGCTAGAACTTCCGTTCAATCAGAGAGATGATGGCTCGTCTTTTGGTGTGTCCCGATTGAGGATCTTTTCTTCAACAGCACATGATTAGCATTTTTCAATGTTTCATCATTTTTTATGCTGAGGGTGGGCTTTACTATTTCAAGCAATGCAAAGTATTATACGAGGACTAGGCTATCGCTCCCGCAAAATCAGAAGTCCTGGTATAAAACCCCAGATATCATCAAGCACAAAGACCTAGTATGTCAGAAATAGAAATCTTTCAAACAAGACTTCGGGGGTTACTCATATATCCGAGAGATGTTCCCCACGAGATAAGTAAGCATTTCTATTTAGGTTTATATCTCGAAAACAATCTACTGAATGAGTAAAAACCTACTGACATATCATTAGTGAGACCGTTTATCACATTTGACTTTCCAAATCTCTAGCGTTTTGTGATAGTCCATTGATGTACTATCATTTCCTCTTTTTCACAACAAAACTCATTTTTGATTTTTCAATGTTTTTGTCTTTTTGGATTTTATCATGTTTTTGGATTTTTAAATTTTTTACTCCCCCTAAAATCAAAAATATGTTTCAATTTTTGATTTTCAAGGAAAATTTGAAATGAAAACAATAAATTGTACAAATAAAATGACAAACTGATTTGAATTGCTTCAATTCGCCATCCACTTAGCTTAAACAATCAGAACTCTCACTGACAACAAACTATTTTCCCATTATGATTTCAAAACACTTAAGTTTGTTTTAATCAAAATGGTTTTTCGGAAAATAAGTTTTGTTGATTTCACTTGTAAAATCGGGGAATAAATTCATCGCTTTGTTTTTCAATCACTTTGTATGAAAGTTAAATCAAGTTCAACTTAATGACCTTGATTAACCACTTGGAGGTTCTCATCAACAATTCCACTTGTAAGTTGAAATATGACAATTTTTAGATGTGAGAAAGATGTCGATTCATGCTCCACGATTACCAACTTGGCAGCTTTAGCAAGTCAGGATTTTAAATAGTGAATGATGTCACCCAAGCCTGACCAGCCTTGGGTGTTCCCGAGTTCTTTTCACTCGGTGGGTAACTCTACCTCTTTGATTTATAAAATTCTTTTGCTCCTTTCACCTTCCCATCAGCCATTTTCCCAAAAATATGTAACACTTTCCCATTAAAAGCCTTTTCAGCATCAAATTCTTCCTTACCAGAGAAGAATTGATTAGAGAAGAATTGATCTGAAATCTTAATCTTACCAACTTTTTGTTTATAATTTGCAGTCCGCAGTGGTGGAAAGTTGACATCATCCATTGGCGGAACTGATTTTTCATCATTTTTCCCAACATGTGGCCCCTCTGACTTTGACGAGTCAGATTCATCACCAGAACTAACATCTGAGTTCTTGACAACCCATTTTTGTTTGTTCAAATTGACTCTTCTTTTGTAAAAACATTTCGAACTTTCACCAATTTCGAAAGTCGAATTTTTGAACTTTTTAAATTTTTCTGTAGGTTGTTCTGTTTTATCAACACATTTTTCTTTCATCTTTGAGTTAAAAGAAACTCGCTGTTTTGTGTTGGTTGGCTTTAGAAAATTCCAAGCGACATGTGCAACTTCTTGACATTTGAAACATGTTCTTCTTTCAACTCTTCGTTCAGATTCTTTCAACATATTCTTCTTTCTTTCAGCGAGAAATTCTTTGTTTGGCTGTCTCTAGAACGGTTTCTCCTTCTCTTCTTATGAACTTGCACTTGAAACAAATTTTGTTTTTGGTTTATAAATTTTCTAACCTTTCTTTTTGAAATTACTGTTATGGTTTAGTTTCTTTTGAAAAACAAAACCAGAACTGTATCCCTTTTTCTTGTTCAATCTTTGTTGAACTCTTGAAGTGTATTTTTTCGGTTTTTTAGTAAGATTTATGTCACACCCTGGCTTTGCGGAAGTGTGGGTTTATTTGGTGTGACTTCTTAATACCTTAGCATAATCACAACAATGCTATATGAAAATAAACCATGATGTTCATCCATTAATTCAAGTTTTAAAGATAAAATACGAAAACATTGTTTTCAAAAGTCGACACATGCAACGGATTACAACATAACATAATAAAAATATTGTTCATACGACTCAACCATAAGACATGAATTAAAAACACAGTTTAAGACTTGTGATTCGTCCAAGCAAAGTCACAATCCCTAAACTCAGATGACATCATTTCTCCTACGCAGCTGGATGACATAGCATACCTTGCCAGATCCCTAATTTCCTGAAATACATGTAATTTGAAAAAAATCAACAAAAAGTTGAGCGAGTTCATGTAAAAGTGAGTATGAGTAAACCTTTAAAGTATGTATGAAAGTCCCTGGTATGTAGCAATAAGGAAAAAGAGATCACCAATGGGTTGCAAATCCACTGGTATATGTGAGAAAGTGCAGGGAAACTCAAACCTAGCCGGGCTTCGGCTGTAAGACACACTCACCTCTATGGGCCTCCCCGGCCTCACGGGTGTGGGCTCGCTACACCCAAATAGTTCTATCACTCTTGTTTCACTCGGTTATACAATGAGGATTAATGGCCTCGAGTGTTGTACCCACCCCTCACATGATCCAGTAGTATAAACCCTCCCTACGATAACCATACCATGTAATAAACGTTTGTAATAGTTGTCGCATGTATTTCACCCCCGAAGTATAAAACTGAAAACAGTAAAGAGAAAAGGGGGGACATGAACTCACAGAAGTGCGTTTCGCGAAACGTCAAACTCCAACTCAATCTGCAGCGTGACGACCTACACGTACTAATGCCTATTAGACGGACGGTCGTGCCTTGGCTTAAGGTTTAACGTTTTTGGGAAATAGTTAGACAACTATTTCATAGCCACACTTCTAAATTATTTTATAAGTGTATTCCTTCCCAAGGATGGGGGTAATATTACATGTGTGTTTTATAATTCCGAAAATATATTTTTAAGTCTCACTTGAAAATATATTATAATTACTTTGTCTAAACTGCTTTTAATTCCAATATATATATATTTTCCCAAAAATATTATATTTTATTTCATAAGTTTTTCCCAAAATAATATTTCACAAAAATGTAAAAATAGGAGTATTTTTCTGAAAATAATACATAAGTTACATTTTTAAAGTTCGCGTTGTATTACGATACTTATATAACTTAAATATTTATTTTTGTGAGCGCGTTGGTATTATTTTGGAGTCGTGCTTTCACGGTGTTTTCATATTATATTATTTTTACCCCAAAAATAATATATATCTAGTTCACAAAATAATCACATAATTACACAAGTGTCTTATTATAAAATATATTCTAAATATATATTTAACAAGTTTTATTTACGAAAATCCACCTCCGGTACTTGGTATTTTGTAATAAAAATCATGGCGAAGTTTATTTTTGAAAACAAGTTAAAAATTATATTTGTAAATATTTGTTAGAAAAATATTTCTAGGTGTTATATTTCTGGAAAAATTTTGCCAGAGTTTCCTCTGTAAATGGAGGTGTCCATGCTTTTAGCATATCATTTTCTTTTCAAAAACCAATCAACAATCATCAATCAACAATATTTCATCACTAATCTTGACAAAATAAGACTAAATCATAAACTCATGAACTTGTAGGTTTTGTAAAAATATGTAGTAAGTCACTAACATATTTAGTAGGTTTTGTTATCCTTAAAAATAAGTTTAGTTTCTTGAAAACTTTATTTTTAAAGAATTTGAAGTTTAACAACTTCTAGTCAAGATTCACAAAAATATTTCTTTATGAAATTTCCTTGTTACACAAGCGTTTACACACTTGTTTATTTACCAAGAATACTTCTAGTTCATAAAATATCCGGGTTTTAACAAAACTAGTATCTTCCGCTTGGTTCTTCTGAAAAACAACTTGTAGATCTTTAGATCCACAAGTTTACAACTTCATTTTACAAGAAAAATCATGTTTATTCAAGTTTCAAGTTCATGGTGGATGGTTTCATCATCTTTCATATTCCTAACACTAACATACTACTAGTTCATGTTCTTGAACATGATCTAGTATGTCTAGATGATGATCCATCCTACTTTTAATATAAAACAACATCAAATAGTCATAACTATACAAGATTCACATGATTTACACACATAACTTCTCTTTATCCACCCATTAACACTTATGTTCAAGACTTTAATGCAAGTTCTTTAGTGTTTCTTAGTTTTTAACCATTAAATCATCTATTAACCACCATAAACAAGATCAAGATGATGATTAGAAGCACTTACTACTAGCACAAGGCTAGGGAAGAAACAAGGTGTAAATGTGGTGGATAAAAGAAATCTAGAGCGGTTCTTGAACTTCCGAGAGCACCGGGCTTGTTTGTAGGACTCCTTGCTTCTATGTATGTATGAGAAATGGTTGAACAAGGTTTGAAAGTGGTGGTGGTGTGGTGGAAGGGTGGCGGCCGTAGGTGGTTATGGAGGAAGAGAGAGAGAGAGCTTTGTTTGGTGTTGGTTTTGTAAAATGAAAGTTCAAGACCCAAGTGTTTATTAATAAACCAATTATCTTCTTTGTCCAACATGTAATATGCTTCTAAATACCCAAGCATATCAATTAAAAAATCAAGGAAAATGGAAGTGTGGGTCACCCTAAGGTGACCGTCGATTAGAGGGGGGGTATGGGTTGGGTGGTGATGATATAGTTAGGAAATAGTTGAAATATAATGATACTTAGTTAGGATATTAGTGTGCTGTTTAATACAAGGTGTGTTAGGGTGTTCGGGGACCCTAACTGGCTCAGAAAAGTAGAAACAATGTTTTTGGTAATATTTTTATGTTCCGGGTAAAGTTCGGTTGTTCGGTTGGATGTTGATCCGTTAAAGTGTTAAGTAAAGCTTTAAAGTGTCTTTTATATTATTTTTAGTGACACATTAAATTTCCCAACACTTTGGAAAGTGTCTAGGACTATTTTACCAAGTTTTTGCACTTTACTATCTTTGTTAAAAGCTAAATTTTTGTGTTTAGTGTAGAATTTTGTAACTAAAGTATGTTTTAGGCACTTCCGGTCACTATAACTATCACCTAGTGACGCAGTTTTATGATCCTCACCTCCCTACACTCCCTACTAGTGTAGGTATCTATTCCCGGCTCAAACTGGCCTCAGAAACAATGTTTGTCTAGTGCTGGCAATGTTAGCATGTTTACTGGTTATCCGCTTACTGTGCTAACTGTGCTTTTGTGCATCAAGTTTGTCACTATTGTTTATGTATAATAAATGGAGTGATAGTAATAAAGTATGATGCATGAGTATGTATGTATCAGAAAACACAAAGCAGTTCGTTCAAAATTGTAGTTAAGCACAGTAATTAAGCACTAATTAATTGTTAATTAATTTGTACGGATAGCTGGATTTGTGAGGATTGTCACATTCTCCCCCCGTTAAGAAAATTTCGTCCCGAAATTTTAAGTTCTGCTTCTGGTCACCGGGGTCTTTGGAAATAAATGGGGGTACTTTTCTTTCATGCGACCCTCACGTTCCCATGTGTATTCTGGGCCATGTCTTGCATTCCAACGAACTTTGACAAGCTTGACACTACTCCTGCGCGTTTTGTTCACCTTCCAATCTATAACCTCAACGGGTTCTTCGACAAAGTGGAGCGTATCATTAATATGAATTTCGTCAGCAGGAATGACCATAGTTTCTTGTGTCGGACTCTTTTTCAAGTTTGATACATGGAATGTATCATGAACACCATTAAGTTCGGCAGGTAAGTCCAACGTGTATGCTACCAATCCAATTCTCTTCAGAATCTTGAATGGACCAATATAACGCGGATTCAACTTCCCACGCTTTCCAAAGCGTGCCCACCCTTCCAGGGTGATACCTTCAACAAAACCATGTCTCCTATCTCGAACTCTAGAGGTTTCCTTCTTCTATCCGCATAACACTTTTGTCGATCGCGAGCCGCCTTGATGCGATCTTGGATATGTGCAATCTTGTCTGTGGTTTCCTGGACCACTTCAGGACCATCTAACTGTCTATCACCTGCATCAGACCAACAAATCGGTGATCGACACTTGCGTCCATAAAGAGCTTTGAACGGTGCGGCTTGAATACTTGTGTGATAACTGTTATTGTGTGAAAATTCGACTAATGGTAGGTGAGTATCCCAACTCCCACCTAGATCCATTACGCAAGCTCGCAGCATATCTTCTAATGTCTGAATCGTTCGTTCGCTCTATCCGTCTGTTTGCGGGTGAAAAGTTGTACTTAGGTTCAACTGAGATCCAAATGCTTCTTGAAAGGATTGCCAAATCCTTGACACAAACCTTCCGTCTTGATCAGAGATGATTGAGAGAGGCACTCCATGACGTGCAACAATCTCTGTCATGTATATCTCAGCCAACTTGCTCGTGTTATCTTTCTCTCTGATTGGCAAGAAATGCGCAGATTTCGTTAACCGGTCTACTATTACCCAAATAGTATCTTGACCTTTGGGCGTTCTTGGTAGCTTTGTTATGAAATCTATTGAAATCTGTTCCCATTTCCATTTGGGTATTTCAGGTTGTTGCAGAAGTCATGAAGGCTTCTGGTATTCGGCTTTTACCTTGGCGCACGTTAAACAATTACTAACATAAAATGCTACATCGCCTTTCATCCTAGGCCACCAATAGAAATCCTTAAGATCTTGGTACATCTTATCCGCTCTTGGATGAATAGAGTACCGTGACTTGTGAGCTTCATCAAAAATAACCTTTCTCAAACCACCAAACAGAGGAACCCAAATCCGTTTCATGAAACATAACGTTCCTTCCTCATTTGGTACCAATTGCTTCTCCATCCCACGGAGGTATTCCTCCTCAATGTTCCTTTCCTTAAAAGCTTCTTTCTGTGCGGCGCGGATGCGCAATGGAAGATCTGTTTGGATAATCATCTCTAGAGCCCTAACCCTAATGGGCTTAATTCTTTCTTTACGACTTAGGGCATCGGCGACCATATTCGCCTTCCCTGGATGATACTTAATTTCACAGTCGTAATCGTTCAGTAGTTCAACCCAGCGCCTCTGTCTCATATTAAGCTCCTTCTGGTCGAATATGTGTTGCAGACTCTTATGATCCATGAAGATTGTACACTTCGTACCGTATAAATAATGTTTCCAAATTTTTAGCGCGAATACCACTGCGCCTAGCTCCAAATCGTGTGTGGTATAATTCTTTTCGTGAACCTTCAATTGGCGTGACGCGTAAGCTATGACTTTCTGGCACTGCATCAACACGCAACCCAATCCTTGACACGAGGCGTCACAATATACCACGAAATCATCCGTTCCTTCCGGTAGCGATAAGATCGGTGCATTACAAAGTTTGTCCTTTAACAACTGAAATGCTTCTTCTTGTTTGATTCCTCAATCAAACTTCTTATCCTTCTGCGTGAGGGAAGTCAAAGGTTAAGCGATTTTTGAGAAATCCTCAATGAATCTTCGATAATAACCAGCCAATCCTAAGAATTGTTGAATGTCGGTTGGCGTCTTTGGAGTTTCCCAATTCTTTATCGCTTCGATCTTTGTTGGATCCACGTGGATTCCATCTCCATTAACCACATGTCCAAGAAATTGGACTTCTCGTACCCAAAACTCACACTTCGAGAACTTGGCGTACAACTTTTCCTTCTTAAGTAGCTCCAAGACAGTTCTAAAATGTTGTTCGTGCTCATCCTTCGTCTTCGAGTTGATCAAAATATCATCAATGAACACAATCACAAACTTGTCAAGGTACGACTTACAAACTCTGTTCATTTAATCCATAAAAACGGCTGGCGCGTTTATCAACCCAAACGGCATCACCAGAAACTCGTAATGTCCATATCGAGTTCTAAAAGCACTCTTGTGAATACTTTCCTCTTGTATTCTGAGCTGATGATAACCTGATCGCAAATCGATCTTGGAGTAGTAGCTTGAACCTTGCAGCTGATCAAACAGGTCATCAGTTCACGGTAGTCGATACACATACGAAAACTACCATCCTTCTTCTTAACAAACAAAACTGGAGCTCCCCAAGGCGAGAAGCTTGGTCTGATAAATCCTTTGTCTAACAGCTCTTGGAGCTATGTCGACAACTCCTGCATCTTTGAAGGTGCAAGTCGATAGGGTCCCTTAGCCACAGGCGCGGCGCCTGGAACTAAGTCAATGTGGAACTCGACTTGTGTCTCCGGCGGTAATCCTAGAAAGTCTTCTGGAAAGACCTCCGGATATTCCTTTATCACTGGGATGTCTTCGATCTTTGGCTCAGCAGCTTCTTTATCCACGATGTGTGCCAAGAAGGAAACGCATCCCTTCTGTAGACACTTTGGAGCTTTCAGACAGCTGATGATTCTCAGAGGCGTATCGTGCTTCTCTCCGTGAACCACGACCGTCTCTCCATCTTTTGTTGGGACGCGAATGATCTTTTTGTGACAAATAATCTCAGCCTTGTTGCTCGACAACCAATCCATCCCTACTACCACGTCGAAGCTTCCCAATTTGACTGGTAGTAGATCCAAAGTGAACTCGCATTCTCCCAGCTCAATTACACAACCTCTGACAACTTCATTTGCTTCAACTAGCTTTCCATTAGCCAGTTCAATTGAGTACGGAATATCTAATTTACTAGCAGCTAACCCAAGCATACTTTTAAATTCTAACGACACAAGGCTATAGTCGGCACCAGTATCAAACAGAACAGATGCAAAGCGTTGATTTATAAGAAACGTACCCGTGACAACGTTGGGATCCCGGCGCGCTTCCCTCGCTCTGATGTTAAATACTCTCCCACGGGCCTGGTTCAGCTTTGGGTATTCCTTCTTAAAGTGCCCAACTTCTCCACAATTAAAACAGCCTGGTCGGTGACCATTACCACCTACGTTCCCAACTTGAGCGTTGTTTTGGTTGTGATTCACATTCCCAGCTTGATTTGCATTGTTCCCACGGTTTCCATTTCCACTGTTTCCTCCTTGCTGGTGATTTCCGTTACCATTCCCATAACCTCGATTCCCAATACGCCCAGCACCAGCTCCGGCCCAACACGTATCCTTCGTGTGGCCATTCCTTCCACACGTTTCACACTTCCTCAATCTACATTGTCCATGATGATGGCGCTGGCACATATTGCACTTTGGCAGAGTACCCATGTAACTCTTTCCTTTATTGTCAACACCGGTCGCAGCCCTAGCCGGTGTGCTCGATTCACCCTTATTGATCACATTACCTGTACCTTGCTTGAAGTTTGAAAATTTTCTTTTATTGTCACCAGACGACTCCACGTGAGTCTCTTTCTTCTTCTGCTCAGAATTCGAGAACTTGTTCAATCGAATTGCTTCCTCAGTAAGAGCCACACTGAGATCAATGGCTTCTGTGATGGTCACGGGCTTGGAAGTAGTAACCATACTCATAATCTGAGGTGCCAATCCCCAGATAAAGCGCTCAATTCGTTTGAACTCCGGTGTGACCATGTATGGCACTACATGGGACAAATCGTGGAATCTCTGAACATATTCCGCAATCTTGGGACCTTCCATTTTTAGATGCAAGAATTCAGTCTCTAGCTTCTAAATTTCGGCACGCGAGCAATACTTCCTTCTCATGAGCTCTTTCAGCTCATTCCATGACAACGCATAAGCAGTAGCTTCACCAAGAGTTTGCACTTGCAAATTCCACCAGGATAGGGCTCCATCCAGAAATAGCCCTGAAATGTAGGTCACTTGTTGCTCGGAAGCGCACTTGCTCATTCTAAGAACAGGCTCAGTCTTCTCAGCCCATCTTACAAACGCAACAGCACCTCCTGTGTCGTCGAAATTCACGGGCGTGCAATCAAGAAATTGCTTGTAATTGCACCCTACACATACGTTAGATTCTACAAATGGTATTAGCGAACGTGCTATAAATATCCAAATGTATCAAGGTATATCTCAAACGACTTTAACATTACCATTCGGTGGATTGTTATTGTCGTGGTTTTGAGAGATATTTCCACTTGTTTCTGCATGAGAAGCAGCATATTGCGCGATAGCAGCGGCAATGATTCCTTGAAATTCTGCCTCGTTAGTGGGCATGCGCGGATCACGTATTGGTGGCATCTTCTAAAAGATGTTTCACGTTGGTCAGGTCATAGTAAGTAAATGGTATACGTATGCAACAACAATTTCAAGCACATAACATCTCATGTTACAAATAAATCAAGCACATAACATCTCATGTTACAAAATTAAAAACAATAAATCCAACATCACATATAATGAGAATACTGCGATTGTGCTATCATAAATCAAGACCTCAATGTAATGTTTACAAGTTCATAATTGTATCGTACATCAACAGTGACTAAGGGCCACATTGCCCTAGTCCAAACTATCTAATCAGTGACAACAACAACCAAAATACAAAACATCAAAAGTCACAACATCAAAATGCGGTCTCCAAAAAAAGCTGTATAGTCTGCACAATCGCGGTCGTCTCACCAAAAGTCTACCTGCGTCGAATCAAAACGCCTATGCTGATGGCGGAGGAGGAGGGGGAAAATGAGAATAGAGCAAACGACGCATATGTAACCAATCCTGCTCTAAAGAATGACCCGCAACAAATATGCTATCTACTGCTCGGAAGTCCAAAAGCGGGTGTCTGAGTCGGGGGAAAGTGGACGCGGTGTGTGCGGTGCTGAAAATGGGGTCTGACAATGACAAGGTGGTCGCTGAGCTCTCTCCAGATCCTGTATACGACGTGTCAATGCCTCCTGCTGTATCATCAAAGAAGTAAGGATGTCCTCCGTAGAGTACCCAACATGGTATGGGTGGTATGGATCAGACAGGGGCATGATAGGGGGCATGGTCCATAGAAATGGCTCGCTCGATGGAGTGAAGGACGGTGCAGTAGGTGGTGCAACAGTGGAAAACTGAGACACGCATGGAAAAGGGGATGACAACATGGGTGGAACAGGAATAGACGGCTGCCTAGATGACCCCACTACAGGACGCGGTGGCGGTATGTCCTGAAGAAACGTAACAAGAAGATCTGTGCAGTGAGCGTCTGTAGTGTTTGGGGGAAACAACGGGATATCAAAGGGTGCTAAAATAGGGGCTGAAACGGGTGCTACTGGAGGTGTAACAGGTAACACAAATGGTGGATAATCGTCATCGTCATCAATCCACCCGTTACGGGTGTCAGCGTAACGTGGATCTATATGGGTAGCAAAAGGTGCACGGTCGAACAGCACTGGCACTGGATCAGGAAATGGTGCAACAACAGGATCCTCTATAAAAAGTGGAGCGTCAACAGGAGCGTCAGCAATGGGTACATCATCAACAAAAGGGACAATGGCTGGTGCATCGTCATGAACAGGGTCATGCTCTAATGCAGGGTCATGAGCAGCTACAGGCTCTAGGGCCACAGCAGGCTCCGGGTCAATAAAATCCATATCAAAAGCAGTTGGATCATCAAACAAAGGATCGATAGGGGCTACAGGCTCCTCTAGGGGCTGATCTAAGTGAATGAACTCAATATCCTGGTCAGGATCAAAACCAGGGGGAAGATAGGATCAAAATCATCGTCAACCTCATGATCAAACTCAAAGTCGTGCGCTGGAGCAGGTGCAGCTGATAACGCCATGTCAGGGTCGGCGTCTGAAGAGTGATGTTGCACTCCCTGAGCGTATAAAGACGCATATGCGACAGACTCAAAGGAATCTGGGACAGGTGAATCAGCTGGAAGCTCCTCTGCAGGGGCATCAGCGATGGGTAGAATGACATCAGCAACGATAGGGGCCCCGCCCTCACGGTCAGCCTCAGGTGGGTCCTCCTCAAATAGATCGACGTTGTCATCAGAAACAACATCGAGTGGCATGTCTATGACTGGATAAGTAGCAAGCGGTATAGTGTCACACCCCGATCTCCACGTGTCACCGGTGGGCCCGGTGTGGGGTACAGTGACGTGGTTGGCATCGTCATAGACAAACAACACAATATAATAATGCACAGCGGAAGCAGAATAGATACATTTCAACTTTAATTAAAAATGACATAATAAACATCATAAGTAGTTGAAACGGATCCACAGGCGGATCAAATAAAAATAAGATAAAATTGTTCAACAGTTATTTGTCGTCCGAGCTTGCGAGACTATAGTGGACGCTCTTAGGAAACAGCCAGCCTAGTTCGTTTAGTACCTGCACTTAACCTTTTGGGAAAATACGTCAGTTTACACTGGTAAATACAAATCAACTGACTCATTTTGAAAATGATTGAAAATTGATTTAAATGCACAAGGCATAAATATTTTTATTAACTTGGGATAATTATGCAATATAAACTTGTGAACGAATTACATGTTACTCGTACATTTGGTGGCCCGGGATCTGCTGTCCGGGCTAAAGATTAAATGACACACCACATTAAAGAGTTATACACGTCGGGTGTATGCCTACACCCCGTGCTCTGGTCGTGGCCATCTCGTAAGATAATGCCAAGGATATCCGGGACACGGTCAATAACCCCCCAAAGCCTAAAGTAAGAACAAGACTGTTTAAACGAGTCGCACAAACTATTCAAGACTGTACACCCATAGGGTGCAGGATTTGTGCGCTCGATGAAGCGGTATTTTAAATACCGTACCCCAAGCCCGTATAGGGAAAATAAGTCAAAATGTATTTACCTGAGCAAGTCTGAATCACAATTGGTAAGTGTAGGTAGCTTTTACTGGGCCTCCTAATCTGGAACAAAGGTTTATAATAACCTATTAGATTCCTAACGGGTCTTTTATTTAAGCTTTAGCTTAGACCGGTTAGTTTTAAGGACGATACGGTACAAGCGCACGATTAAGCGAAAGACCGGATAGAATGTGATTTAGACCCGACAAGTTTGAATACTTGTATAATATGGGTATACTAAATACATTCTGGATTTTGAGATAAAAATGATAACGTTTGACCCGTTTTGGTCAATTTACGCAAACTAGGTACGTAAACCTAACCGAAGCAAAAAGGGCGTTACGGGTGGCCAAGAGAGTCAAATGCAAGTTCCCTGAGATAATATGCTTTAAATATGATATAATATCAGTAAGTTATGTTCTATTATGCCCCGAACGATTTTAAACTCAATCTATGCCTTAGAAGGGCATTTTGGTCATTTAAAAGATTATAAAAGAGTCAAATTGGAAATCTGAGTTACGGGTCTGATTTATACAGTAAATATACTTCATTTGACATATTATAACAGCAGAGTATGACCCATATACCAAACTCATCATTTAAAATCAAACTATGCACCGTAGGGGTATTTTAGTAATTTCACAAGGGCTAAAAATGCCAAAACTGGAAATCTGGGTTCATATACTTATACCTACTGTTATTATATGAAAATATACTAGTTACATCAGTAGGTATGAGTCTTATATGTTTAAAATGAGTATAACGCCTACTATACGCTAAAAACGCTTAAAATGCGATTTGGAGCCGTTTTCGGGTTTTTAAAAGAAAGCTGAGATTTTTATATTTCCAGAATGCTCAAAATATTTTATTTAACATATAGAATCAGTAGAAAAAGGTTTCGGGTCAAAAGGATGTATAAAACTCATTTTATGGCTTAAACGGTCAAAACCGGCATTAACCGAATCGACTAAGCGATCTATGATACGATCAGCCAAAAATTAAATAAAAATCATCAAAAATCCCAAAATAATATATAACATCAGTGGGTAAAAAGTTTTATATCAAAACGTGGCCTGAAATAGGTTATACGCTAAATGCGCCGTTTAAGTAACTTTAAGATATAGTTTTACGATATCGGCCATAACTCAAAATCTGGACCACTAACTGATCTCAAATTTTCGGTGCAAGTTTATATATTAGAAATAAAGATTTCTACTCTTTCACTTTTCCAAAAATCACGTTTTATATTAAAAAGGGCAAAATAGTCAACTTTAAGCATAAATCGGAAACATGCAAATGAATCGGCTAAGTATAGACTCAAGTATCAAAAATTCTAGAAAGTTTAACCAAAATAAAAATGGTCAAAAATAGGCTTCAATACAGATCTCAAACATGCATGTACGGATCCGAATCGATAGTCTACGAAAAAGTCGTTCTACAAGACTTTCGGTTCCGATTCGTATTTATACTATAGATTGTCGAGTTGATTATGGTGAAACACATTCTTACATATATTATAAGTTATTTTTGATGATCAAACTGATTGCATGTCATCTACATTACCATTTGAGCTATTTTTCGCAAAAACGATTTCTGTTGACTTTTTAATAACACCTTTGACTCGACAATTAACATGCATAAAGTGGAAATCAGAGAATACCCTTTTGAGGGTTTGTTTCCCACATAAATACCAACATATCAGTGGTTTTAATTTGAGAAATGACAGAGTATAACTCGTTTAATCGAAAAGTCAAATAATAAGAACAACGGTTTGACTTTTAACAATTAAACAATGCAAGAACGAATTATAGAATGTTATGAAGGCTTACAAAGGTCCTAATGAAGCTTAGTTAACTCTAGGAGGTGGCCTTGTCGTTCAGATTTGCTCCAGAAGTTGCTTTGAGTGTTCTTGCAAGTGCTAGTGTTCTTTGTTTGCAACGAGTGCTCAAGAAAGTGAAGAAATGATCTGATTTAAAGAGGATTCAGATGTTTGTGGATAGCTTACTGTTGTCCTAGGCATGCAAGGGATTTAATTGGAGCATTGAGAGGTGATGGCAGCTGTTTACCACTTCAAAAATGGACCAGTTTGCAAATAATTCGCGAATTCAACATCTGATAGTCTCACGCGGCCCGCTTGGGCATGTCCAGGCGGGTCGCCTGGCCTGCTGGTCAGCCAAACAACTTTCACACTTGGCAGATTTGGTCCCTGTTCTTGCATGCGATGTTTCGGCTACTTATTTTGACCCGTAAACCCTCAAACTTGGTTTTTAAGAACCTTGGGACATTTACCAACATGGTAATGTCATCGGATAACTTTGCGCTCAACCGAAAAGCCATGAAATTCGACGTTGACGCTCTTAACCCCTCAAGTACGGTTTTGGCCATAACTTTCTCATACGTTATCGAAACTTCACGAAATTTTTACCACATATTCTAGTGAGTATATTTTAGCATTACAATGCTTCGGGTCTGCCAAAAGTTCACTCGGAGGTATAAATTCAACATGTTGACACTTTTGGCCCCTATAGTTTGTAATTCCTCACTTTTGTGCAATTTCCGCTTCGTATGATCCATGAACCATCCGTTTAAGGTTATGATCATTATGTAGGGTTCTCATAGAGTCTATTTATCCATTGTTGACACCTTGGACCCTTACGTTCCATAGTTTTCACTGTTTGTCACTTTTAGTCCCTCTAAAGTTTGTTTTCACATACTAGAACCTTATGACACGTGTCAAGACATTATTGGACGTAAATTTTCAAGGTGTTACATCCTCACCCCCTTAAAAGAAATCTCGACCTCGAGATTTACTGAAACAAATGAGGATATTTCTCTTGCATCGTGGATTCCACTTCCCACGTATATTCGGGACCTCTACGGGCATCCCATTTGACCTTAACAATAGGCACGTGCTTCCTTCGAAGCTTTTTCACCTGTCGATCCTCAATCGACAAAGGTTTTTCCACGAACTTCAAACTCTCATCTATGTGTATATCTGTATGCGGTATAACCAGTGATTCGTCAGCGAAAGACTTCTTCAAATTACAGATGTAGAACACATTATGAATAGCGCTAAGCTCTTCAGGCAAGTTTAACTTGTAAGCGACTGACCCGACACGTTCGATGATCTCGAAAGGTCCTATATATCTCGGGCTTAGCTTGCCTTTCTTTCCAAATCGCATCACCCCTTTCCAGGGCGATACCTTAAGCAATACCTTATCACCCATATCGAAGTGAAAATCTTTGCGCTTAGGATCCGCATAACTTTTCTGCCTATCCCTGGCAGCTTTCAAACGATCGCGAATCTGAACGATCTTGTCTGTCGTCTCAAAGACGATATCTGGTCCTGACAGTTGGACTTCTCCAACTTCTGCCCAACAAATGGGCGATCTACACTTTCTACCGTATAGGGCCTCAAAAGGCGCAGGTTTTATGCTGGAATGGTAGCTATTGTTGTAGGAGAATTCAATCAGCGGTAGGTTCTTATCCCAACTACCACCCAAATCGATCGCACATGCACGAAGCATGTCTTCCAAAGTTTGAATAGTACGCTCACTCTGACCATCAGTCTGAGGATGATAAGCCGTACTAAAATTCAAACGAGTGCCCAACGACTGTTGGGAACTCTTCCAAAAATGCGACGTATATCTAGTATCTCTATCGGAGATAATAGATATAGGTATACCATGCAACGCTACAATCTTATCGACGTATAATTGAGCTAACATATCGGAGCTATACGTCTCCTTGATGGGTAGAAAATGAGCTGACTTAGTCAGTCTATCTACTATGACCAATATGGTATCATTTCCCTTTTTCGTCTTCGGCAACTTGGTGATGAAATCCATTGTCACCATTTCCCATTTCCACTTGGGAATTTCAGGTTGTTGAAGCAAACCTGACGGCTTCTGATGCTCAGCCTTGACTTGCGCACAAGTCAAACATTTAGCTACATGCTCAGCTACTGACTTTTTCAAACCAATCCACCAGTAGTTTGCTTTCAAATCCTGGTACATCTTATCAGCTCCAGGATGAACGGAATATTTAGAGTTGTGGGCTTCCTGGAGGATAACATCCCGAAGTCCTCCATAAACTGGAACCCATATTCGTCCGTTTAGTCGTAGCATTCCATCTTTGTCGTAGGATAACTGCTCCTCAGTTACTCCTAACTTCTCTGCAGGATAGTTAGCTTCCAACACAGCTTCCTTCTGTGCAGCTAACACCCTTTCATTCAAATTATTTCTTATTTCAATGCGCTTGGCATTGATTCTGATCGGTTTCACCCTTTCCTATCTGCTTAAGGCGTCGGCAACTACATTTGCCTTGCCTGGATGGTATCTTATCTCGCAGTCATAATCATTTAAAGTTTCCATCCATCGCCTTTGACGCATGTTCAATTCCTTCTGATTGAACAGATGCTGAAGACTCTTGTGATCCGAATAAATTATACACTTGGTTCCATACAAGTAATGTCTCCATAGCTTCAATGCAAATACAACCGCACCCAATTCCAAATCGTGGGTGGTGTAGTTCTTCTCATGCACCTTTAGCTGTCGAGAAGCGTAGGCAATGACTTTGCCATTCTGCGTGAGTACACAGCCCATACCAGTGTGCGATGCATCGCAATACACTATGAAATCTTCTATGCCATCGGGCAGTGTCAACACTGGCGCGTTGCTCAACTTCTTCTTCAGGATGTCGAAGGATTCCTGCTGCTTAGGGCCCCAATCAAACTTAATCTTCTTACGAGTCAACGAAGTTAGGGGCGCAGCAATTCTTGAAAAGTTCTCGATAAATCGCCTATAATATCCTGCTAATCCGAGGAAACTGCGAATCTCGGTAGGAGTCTTCGGCTCCTGCCAGTTCATGACTGCTTCTACTTTAGCGGGATCTACTTGGATACCACGCTCGCTTACTACATGTCCAAGGAATTGGACTTCTCGAAGCCAAAATTCACACTTCGAAAATTTGGCATAAAACTTCTCTTGATGCAGAAGTTTGAGAATACAACGAAGGTGTTTCTCATGGTCAGCTTGGCTCTTCGAGTAGATAAGGATGTCGTCAATAAAGACGATAACGAATTTATCTAGATAGGGCTTGCAGACACGATTCATTGGATCCATGAATGCGGCTGGTGCGTTAGTGAGCCCAAACGGCATCACTAGGAACTCGTAATGTCCATAACGAGTCCTGAACGCTGTCTTGTGCACATCTTCGTCTTTGACCTTTAACTGATGATAACCTGACCTCAGGTCAATCTTGGAGAAATAGCTTGCTCCTTGCAACTGATCGAACAGATCGTCGATCCTGGGTAACGGATACCTATTCTTGATGGTGACCTTGTTAAGCTCACGGTAATCGATGCACAGACGCATCGATCCATCCTTCTTTTTAACGAACAAGATTGGCGCTCCCCAAGGAGACGAGCTAGGTCTAATAAAACCTTTAGCTAACAAATCATCCAACTGCGTCCTCAACTCCTTCATCTCCGTTGGTGCCAATCTGTATGGTGCTCTTGCTACAGGCGCAACACCTGGAATGATGTCTATTCGAAACTCCACTTGCCTATCTGGTGGCAAACCGGGTAGTTCTTCAGGGAATACTTCAGGATACTCTGAGATAACAGGGATATCTTCAATCTTCGGCTTCAGCTCATCAATGGTAACTTGTGCCATATAAATGACACATCCTTTCTGCATGCATCTGGATGCTTTGAGCATGGACACTTGCTCAGGCAATCCATGCTGGGTATCTCCTTGAATAGTGAGTGACTCACCAGATGGAGTTTTCACTACTACTTGCTTTCTATTGCACAGAATCTGGGCTTGGTTACTCGATAACCAATCCATGCCTATCACTATATCGAATCCAGCTAGCTTAAAGGGAAGCAAGGATAACGGGAAAGAATGATTCCTAATGGATATAACACATCCATCTAGAACAGTAGAGGCGGTTTCTATGGTTCCATCGGCTAATTCCACCTCATATGTCACACTTAAGGTTTTAACAGGAAGGTTTAACAATTTACAAAACTTATCATCTACAAATGACTTATCAGCTCCTGAATCAAATAGGACTCTAGCAAAAACATCATTTACAAGAAAAGTACCTGTAATGACGTTGTCGTCTAGAACTGCTTCCTTGGCGTCCATTCTGAAGACTCTCGCATTAGTCTTCTTCCCCTCATCAGCTTTCTTTGTATTCTTTGGGCAATTTGGCCGAATGTGCCCTTTCTCGTTGCAACCAAAACAAGTTGCATCCTTAATCCTCTTGCAATCCAATGTCTTATGGTCTGTGGACTTGCAGATTCCACATCGCTTTTCTTGAGACTGGGATTTCGTCTCCAAGCGACATTTCCCAAAATGGTGTCTCTTGCAGGTTTTGCATCTGGGTCTCTCACCCGATTGATGATCTCCTTTCTTAGACCCCGACCCTTTCCTATGGTCGTTGTTTCCTCTGTGTCGTTTCTCAGATCTTCGTGAGGTGTCATCCTCACGTTTCCTTTTGTTTTCCTCTGAGCTTTTCATAGCTCTCAATCTGACTACATCTTGAGTGAGGGAGAGGGATAGATCAGCTACTGATCTGAATGTCGTAGGCCTTGAAGCCTTAACACTCGCCTTTATCTCCGGTGCCAAGCCCCCAATAAAACGGGCAATCCTTCGCGGTTCAGGGGTCACCAAATACGGCACCAATCGAGATAAGGTGTTGAATGTAGTAAGATACGCTTGACAATCGAGGTTTTTCATTACCAGGGATACGAAATCCGACTCAATCCTTTCGACCTCATGCTGCGGGCAGAAATTCTCTTTGATCAGTGCTACAAAGTGATCCCATGTCAAGCTGTACAGAGCGGCCTTACCGGCAGCTTGTAGAAGAGACTTCCACCATGCTAGAGCATCTCCCTTGAATGACTGGGACACGTACTTCACAACGTCCCTATCAGCACACCCGCTGATGTCAACAACTGTATCCATCTCATCAATCCACGTCATGCAATCAACTGCTCCTTTTTCCCCAGTAAAATCCCTGGGTTTGCATGAAACGAAATACTTGTACGTACAGGACTTGCTGTGCGTATCATGCTTCAGCTTGATTTCTTGCTTAGGAATACTGCTGTGGTTGGAGGAGTGATTATCCCCCTCATCCTTCTTTGGCTCATTCTTCTTAGAAGGTGTCTTACTATGAGCCTCTGAATGAGTCTTGGGCTTAACGTGCGTTACAGTTCGGGTCCTACTCCGAGTCCTGCTAGATTCTCTGAATTGCCTATCCATAGCTTTGGCAACAGCGTTTTCAACCAGTGCTTGCAGTTCCGCACCAGTGACGTAAATCTTTGTATCATCTGGGTGTTCTCCAGAATGACTGTTGGTCTCCTCCGATTTGGCCATGTAGCTTTAAGCTACATAAAAGGACAAGGTCTTATTTAGAAACCTAACAAAATTATCGTCCTAGACGATTTATTAACCATGATATTTAAGAATCATAATAGTTAATTTATTTAATTTCATTCAGGGCTTTTATTAGCAACTATATTATGGAATGAAATATATATATTGGCACAATAGGCCTAGTCACTTCGGACAACTTCTAAATTCTAAATTTAGATTTTTATAGGATTAGCATTGTATAATTAAACAAATAATCCTTTACTAGACAGAGAGTCATAAACCACAACTGCCACTATATGACATAGTCATAACCCGTAGGTATCAAGTCATAAACAGACTTGTGTACAGATATAATCTGTAGATAATTTATTAAAAAGGGTGGCTTGTGTGATTTTACAGATCACGCTTGGCCAAGAATGTTAACATGTTTACAGATGTTAACAGGGATTTGAATCTTTTCAACCAGGTTTTACCATATTGGCCAGGCCTGTTAATAAGACATTCAAGCTAGGTTCTACCTTACTAAGATTCTTATTAAAATGGCAAATCAAATAAAAATTGATATTTTCCATTTATTTGAATATTATATTCATGCACATAAATAAAAATGAGAAATTCAAATTAACCATTTTAAACTTTAAATAAAGTAACTAGTACATCTTTTGCCCTAAACGGGACTTTAATTCAAATAACATGAATAACATGCCCGCGCAGGGGCTAAACCAATAATAACAACAACAAATAAAACAAAGCAAACCCACGCAGGGGTTAACAGAACAACATACCCACGCAGGGGTAGAATAAGAGAAATATACCCACGCAGGGGTAGAATACAGGAATTAATGTCCACGCAGGGACATGAGTAAAAGAGCTAACAACTCAGGATTTAATAATCCTTCTTACTCTTACCCTTAATCAAGTCAACCATCTTCTTGAACATACCGCGGTTGTGTCGGCGATCATTTTGCAATTCCCGTCGCACGTCGTGCATCCCTTGCAGGATTTCTTGGACTTGCGGTGGCGACATCATCGGCGCCGGCGGCGGTGGCTGATACTGCGGTGGCTGTGGAGGCTGCGGCTGCTGGTATCCCTGCGGTGGGAATCCAAAAGCTGATTGTCCCGTAGCCCAGGGACCTCCAAAAGTACTCTCCTGATTGAGAGGGTTGTAGCCTGAAGCTAACCAGTAGGGATCTCCCGTATAATCATAACCGGGAGGAAAAGTCGGCTCGAAAGGGTTGAATTGAGCTGCGCTAGCATACGCAGGGATGGGCTCTCCAAAGTTCTGCGGCGGTAGTGGCACAATAGTCGCAGAAGTAACCTCTGATACGCAGGGATGGGCTCTCCAAAGTTCTGCGGCGGTAGTGGCGCAATAGTCGCAGAAGTAACCTCTGAGACGGGATGCTGAGACTCTCCCATCTCTGACTCCTTGTGGAGCGGCGAGTAGCGGCCGCTACCTGAATGTCGAGGGGTGGCAATGCGAATCCCTCCTCGCGTAGACATACGCGCGTTCCTCCTTGGCCTCTGAGGCGGAGGAGGCAAAACCGGTGGTGATGGTGGCGACGGAGTAATCACGTCGCGCCAGAAGGCCTCAGATGGGTCCTGCTGCTGGGGCTGCTGCTGATGCTGCTGCTGCTGGGAGTGGTGCTGAGAGTGCACGGGAGAACCGTGGTAAGACTGGTGCATGGGGGAGTTGTGGTGGCTGGGGGTGTAAAACCAATCATGCTGTTTAAACCTCTCCTCGTAGCTGTCAACACCATTGATTGGTGATCCCCTGTATGGTGACCCATCCGATATCTCAATGGGATGGTTAGGCGTGCCGGACGGTGGCAGGGAAGGGTCAGTGTCCTCGTCGACCTCCATCTCGTTACCACCAGAGAAGTGGTCTTCCGGTCCGAGTGGGTTATGACCCACTGGTTCATCCAAGTAGGCATCAGGGTTGTACAGGCCCTGATAAGCTGGTGCTGGGTAGTGGTGAGGTGACTGGTGTAATGGAATAAAAGATCCATGGGAGTCATGGGGCCCATTTTCAGAATGTGGCCCAAAGGAGTGAGGTAGGGATGGTGAGGTACTCAGTGATACCGAGTGCCTGGCTGGTTCAGCAAATGATCTCCAAAGATCATGGGCAGCAGTGTTGTGCGATGCTGATGGGGCTCGCCTGTGCGAAGGCCCTGCCTCGTGGTCATGTGATGTGGCGAATCCTCCTCGTCCTCGCATACGTGGCGGCATGATGAACCTGTCAAAAATCAAACAAGTTGCACAACAAAAATATATATATGAGACAAAGTTAGAAAATGACAATAAAAATAAACGAAATCTTGAACATTTCCTAAGTTCTTGTCTAGACTCGAAAATCGAGGATTGTGCAATTGTGTAACTGAGATTAAACACAAAGGACTAGTGTTTAATTCACTCAGCGTTGGCTCTGATACCAACCTGTCACACCCCGATCTCCACGTGTCACCCGTGGGCCCGGTGTGGGGTACAGTGACGTGGTTGGCATCGTCATAGACAAACAACACAATATAATAATGCACAGCGGAAACAGAATAGATACATTTCAACTTTAATTAAAAATGACATAATAAACATCATAAGTAGTTGAAACGGATCCACAGGCGGATCAAATAAAAATAAGATAAAATTGTTCAACAGTTATTTGTCGTCCGAGCTTGCGAGACTATAGTGGACGCTCTTAGGAAACAGCCAGCCTAGTTCGTTTAGTACCTGCACTTAACCTTTTGGGAAAATACGTCAGTTTACACTGGTAAATACAAATCAACTGACTCATTTTGAAAATGATTGAAAATTGATTTAAATGCACAAGGCATAAATATTTTTATTAACTTGGGATAATTATGCAATATAAACTTGTGAACGAATTACATGTTACTCGTACATTTGGTGGCCCGGGATCTGCTGTCCGGGCTAAAGATTAAATGACACACCACATTAAAGAGTTATACACGTCGGGTGTACGCCTACACCCCATGCTCTGGTCGTGGCCATCTCGTAAGATAATGCCAAGGATATCCGGGACACGGTCAATAACCCCCCAAAGCCTAAAGTAAGAACAAGACTGTTTAAACGAGTCGCACAAACTATTCAAGACTGTACACCCATAGGGTGCAAGATTTGTGCGCTCGATCAAGCGGTATTTTAAATACCGTACCCCAAGCCCGTATAGGGAAAATAAGTCAAAATGTATTTACCTGAGCAAGTATGAATCACAATTGGTAAGTGTAGGTAGCTTTTACTGGGCCTCCTAATCTGGAACAAAGGTTTATAATAACCTATTAGATTCCTAACGGGTCTTTTATTTAAGCTTTAGCTTAGACCGGTTAGTTTTAAGGACGATACGGTACAAGCGCACGATTAAGCGAAAGACCGGATAGAATGTGATTTAGACCCGACAAGTTTGAATACTTGTATAATATGGGTATACTAAATACATTCTGGATTTTGAGATAAAAATGATAACGTTTGACCCGTTTTGGTCAATTTACGCAAACTAGTTACGTAAACCGAACCGAACGCAAAAAGGGCGTTACGGGTGGCCAAAAGAGTCAAATGCAAGTTCCCTGAGATAATATGCTTTAAATATGATATAATATCAGTAAGTTATGTTCTATTATGCCCCGAACGATTTTAAACTCAATCTATGCCTTAGAAGGGCATTTTGGTCATTTAAAAGATTATAAAAGAGTCAAATTGGAAATCTGAGTTACGGGTCTGATTTATACAGTAAATATACTTCATTTGACATATTATAACAGCAGGGTATGACCCATATACCAAACTCATCATTTAAAATCAAACTATGCACCGTAGGGGTATTTTAGTAATTTCACAAGGGTTAAAAATGCCAAAACTGGAAATCTGGGTTCATATACTTATACCTACTGTTATTATATGAAAATATACTAGTTACATCAGTAGGTATGAGTCTTATATGTTTAAAATGAGTATAACGCCTACTATACGCTAAAAACGCTTAAAATGCGATTTGGAGCCGTTTCCGGGTTTTTAAAAGAAAGCTGAGATTTTTATATTTCCAGAATGCTCAAAATATTTTATTTAACATATAGAATCAGTAGAAAAAGGTTTCGGGTCAAAAGGATGTATAAAACTCATTTTATGGCTTAAACGGTCAAAACCGGCATTAACCGAATCGACTAAGCGATCTATGATACGATCAGCCAAAAATTAAATAAAAATCATCAAAAATCCCAAAATAATATATAACATCAGTGGGTAAAAAGTTTTATATCAAAACGTGGCCTGAAATAGGTTATACGCTAAATGCGCCGTTTAAGTAACTTTAAGATATAGTTTTACGATATCGGCCATAACTCAAAATCTGGACCACTAACTGATCTCAGATTTTCGGTGCAAGTTTATATATTAGAAATAAAGATTTCTACTCTTTCACTTTTCCAAAAATCACGTTTTATATTAAAAAGGGCAAAATAGTCAACTTTAAGCATAAATCGGAAACATGCAAATGAATCGGCTAAGTATAGACTCAAGTATCAAAAATTCCAGAAAGTTTAACCAAAATAAAAATGGTCAAAAATAGGCTTCAATACAGATCTCAAACATGCATGTACGGATCCGAATCGATAGTCTACGAAAAAGTCGTTCTACAAGACTTTCGGTTCCGATTCGTATTTATACTATAGATTGTCGAGTTGATTATGGTGAAACACATTCTTACATATATTATAAGTTATTTTTGATGATCAAACTGATTGCATGTCATCTACATTACCATTTGATCTATTTTTCGCAAAAACGATTTCTGTTGACTTTTTAATAACACCTTTGACTCGACAATTAGCATGCATAAAGTGGAAATCAGAGAATACCCTTTTGAGGGTTTGTTTCCCACATAAATACCAACATATCAGTGGTTTTAATTTGAGAAATGACAGAGTATAACTCGTTTAATCGAAAAGTCAAATAATAAGAACAATGGTTTGACTTTTAACAATTAAACAATGCAAGAACGAATTATAGAATGTTATGAAGGCTTACAAAGGTCCTAATGAAGCTTAGTTAACTCTAGGAGGTGGCCTTGTCGTTCAGATTTGCTCCAGAAGTTGCTTTGAGTGTTCTTGCAAGTGCTAGTGTTCTTTGTTTGCAACAAGTGCTCAAGAAAGTGAAGAAATGATCTGATTTAAAGAGGATTCAGATGTTTGTGGATAGCTTACTGTTGTCCTAGGCATGCAAGGGATTTAATTGGAGCATTGAGAGGTGATGGCAGCTGTTTACCACTTCAAAAATGGACCAGTTTGCAAATAATTCGCGAATTCAGCATCTGATAGTCTCACGCGGCCCGCTTGGGCATGTCCAGGCGGGTCGCCTGGCCTGCTGGTCAGCCAAACAACTTTCACACTTGGCAGATTTGGTCCCTGTTCTTGCACGCGATGTTTCGGCTACTTATTTTGACCCGTAAACCCTCAAACTTGGTTTTTAAGAACCTTGGGACATTTACCAACATGGTAATGTCATCGGATAACTTTGCGCTCAACCGAAAAGCCATGAAATTCGACGTTGACGCTCTTAACCCCTCAAGTACGGTTTTGGCCATAACTTTCTCATACGTTATCGAAACTTCACGAAATTTTTACCACATATTCTAGTGAGTATATTTTAGCATTACAATGCTTCGGGTCTGCCAAAAGTTCACTCAGAGGTATAAATTCAACATGTTGACACTTTTGGCCCCTATAGTTTGTAATTCCTCACTTTTGTGCAATTTCCGCTTCGTATGATCCATGAACCATCCGTTTAAGGTTATGATCATTATGTAGGGTTCTCATAGAGTCTATTTATCCATTGTTGACACCTTGGACCCTTACGTTCCATAGTTTTCACTGTTTGTCACTTTTAGTCCCTCTAAAGTTTGTTTTCACATACCGGAACCTTATGACACGTGTCAAGACATTATTGGACGTAAATTTTCGAGGTGTTACATATAGGAGCAGGGATCACCGCAAGTGGTAAGTCCCCGACAGGAAGGCCATCAGCAGGCTCAGCTCCAACGTCAGGCAGCGCAAAGGGCTGGAAATTGTCGGCATCGGTACTGGTGGTGTCGGAAGTGTAGACCTCTCGCTCGGATGGAATCTCGTCATCAGATACTATTGCCATGGGATCTAAGGTGTCCAAAACTCCTGTTTCTGAGGATGATGGCATGATGTCTGTAACACAACCACACATATGCACAAATAATCAACATATAATCAAATTAACATGTTAGTCATCATAAAGCAAACAAGTAATCATCCTAGTCTCACAAGACTACCCTCCCAACCTCTCAGACTGAGCCTCCTAATCTCTCAGACTAACTTCGTGGCCTTATAGACCAAATCTCCCCAATCTCAAAGATTGGCCCCTCAGTCTACATGACTGAACCTCCCCAGCCTTTAGGGCAGAACTCCCTCAGTCTCTTGGACAGAACCATAAATTTGGAAAAGTGCTCATACTTTTGTTTATAAAAATGTTTTGTATCCTGGATCTGGACGTAATGTATGCAATGTAAAAATGCTTTCGTGATAGCCCTAGTGATCATAGTCTAAACTCGAGAAAGAATCCTAGTTCGCTATGATCAATGCTCTGATACCAAGTTGTCACACCCTGGCTTTGGTGTGACTTCTTAATACCTTAGCATAATCACAACAATGCTATATGAAAATAAACCATGATGTTTATCCATTAATTCGAGTTTTAAAGATAAAATACGATAACATTGTTTTCAAAAGTCAACACATGCAACGGATTACAACATGACATAATAAAAATCTTGTTCATACGACACAACCATAAGACATGAATTAAAAACACAGTTTAAGACTTGTGACTCGTCCAGGCAAAAGTCACAATCCCTAAACTCGGATGACATCATTTCTCCTACGCAGGTGGATGACATAGCATACCTTGCCAGATCCCTAATTTCCTGAAATACATGTAATTTGAAAAAAATCAACAAAAAGTTGAGCGAGTTCATGTAAAAGTGAGTATGAGTAAACCTTTAAAGTATGTATCAAAGTCCCTGGTATGTAGCAATAAGGAAAAAGAGATCACCAATGGATTGCAAATCCACTGGTATGTGTGAGAAAGTGCAGGGAAACTCAAACCTAGCAAATTTGTACCGGGATACGGCTGTAAGACACAGTCACCTCTATGGGCCTCCCCGGCCTCACCGGTGTGGGCTCGATACACCCAAATAGATCTATCACTCTTGTGTCCCTCGGTCCTACAATGAGGATTAATGGCCTCGAGTGTTGTACCCACCCCTCACATGATCTAGTAGTATAAACCTTCCCTACGCTAACCATACCATGTAATAAACGTTTGTAATAGTTGTCGCCTGTATTTCACCCCCAAAGTATAAAACTGAAAACAGTAAAGAGAAAAGGGGGACATGAACTCACAGAAGTGCGTCTCGCAAAACGTCAAACTCCAACACAATCTGCAGCGTGACGACCTACACGTACTAATGCCTATTAGACAGACGGTCGTGCCTTGGCTTAAGGTTTAACGTTTTTGGGAAATAGTTAGACAACTATTACGTAACCACACTTCTAAATTATTTTATAAGTGTATTCCTTCCCAAGGATGGGGGTAATAATACATGTGTGTTTTATAATTCTGAAAATATATTTTTAAGTCTCACTTGAAAATATATTTTAATTACTTTGTCTAAACTGCTTTTAATTCCAAAAAATATATATTTTTCCCAAAAATATTATATTTTATTTCATAAGTTTTTCCCGAAATAATATTTCACAAAAATGTACAAATAGGAGTATTTTTCTGAAAAAAAAAATACATAAGTTACATTTTTAAAGTTCGCGTTGACGATACTTGTATAACTTAAATATTTATTTTTGTGAGCGCGTTGGTATTATTTTGGAGTCGTGCTTTTACGATGTTTTCATATTATATTATTTTTACCCTAAAAATAATATATATCTAGTTCACAAAATAATCACATAATCACACAAGCGTCTTATTATAAAATATATTCTAAATATATTTAACAAGTTTTATTTACGAAAATCCACCTCCGGTACTTGGTATTTTGTAATAAAAATAATGGCGAAGTTTATTTTTGAAAACAAGTTAAAAATTATATTTGTAAATATTTGTTAGAAAAATATTTCTAAGTGTTATATTTCTGGAAAAATTTTGCCAGAGTTTCCTCTATAAATGGCGGTGTCCATGCTTTTAGCATATCATTTTCTTTTCAAAAACCAATCAACAATCATCAATCAACAATATTTCATCACTAATCTTGACAAAATAAGACTAAATCATAAACTCATGAACTTGGAGGTTTTGTAAAAATATGTAGTAACTCACTAACACATTTAGTAGGTTTTGTTATCCTTAAAAATAAGTTTAGTTTCTTGAAAACTTTATTTTTAAAGAATTTGAAGTTTAACAACTTCTAGTCAAGATTCACAAAAATATTTCTTTATGAAATTTCCTTGATACACAAGCGTTTACACACTTGTTTATTTACCAAAAATGCTTATAGTTCATAAAATATCCGGGTTTTAACAAAACTTGTATCTTCCGCTTGGTTCTTCCGAAAAACCACTTGTAGATCTTTAGATCCACAAGTTTACAACTTCATTCTACAAGAAAAATCATGTTTATTCAAGTTTCAAGTTCATGGTGGATGGTTTCATCATCTTTAATATTCCTAACACTAACATACTACTAGTTCATGTTCTTGAACATGATCTAGTATGTCTAGATGATGATCCATCCTACTTTTAATATCAAACAACATCAAATAATCATAACTATACACATAACTTCTCTTTATCCACCCATTAACACTTATGTTCAAGACTTTAATGTAAGTTCTTTAGTGTTTCTTAGTTTTTAACCATTAAATCATCTATTAACCACAATAAACAAAATCAAGATGATGATTAGAAGCACTTGCTACTAGCACAAGGCTAGGGAAGAAACAAGGTGTAAATGTGGTGGATAAAAGAAATCTAGAGCTGTTCTTGAACTTCCGAGAGCACCGGGCTTGTTTGTAGGACTCCTTGCTTCTATGTATGTATGAGAAATGGTTGAACAAGGTTTGAAAGTGGTGGTGGTGTGGTGGAAGGGTGGCGGCCGTAGGTGGTTATGGAGGTAGAGAGAGAGAGAGCTTTGTTTGGTGTTGGTTTTGTAAAATGAAAGTTCAAGACCCAAGTGTTTATTTATACACCAATTATCTTCTTTGTCCAACATGTAATATGTTTCTAAATACCCAACCATATCAGTTAAATAATCAAGAAAAATGGAAGTCTGGGTCACCCTAAGGTGACCGTCGATTAGAGGGGGGGTATGGGTTGGGTGGTTGTCACACCCCGACCACCTATTACAACAAAACGTGGCAGAAACGCCGGAAGTGTTGTAACAGAATCATTGTTTCACAACCATGGATTAAACAATTTTGTTTTATTAAATTATTGAACTAAATGTTTTGCTACAAATTAGATAAATACAACTATTATCTTTCAAGTTTAAAGTCGCTAAGGCCTTGTCCATTCCTATGTGAGAGTACACCAATATCATCATCAAGCATCATCAACTATTGTACCTGAAACACATGTGAAAATAGGTATGTGAGCATAAAAATATCGGCGAGTACATAGGTTTTGTATGAGTTCCAGATTCATGGCTCGTTTTACATGTTGCAATACTTATTTAAAAACCTTGCTTTGAAAAGTGTAGTATTGCGACATCATTAACCAACTCAAATCGAATTGGTTACAGTTTATATAATCCCGTAGCCATGATTCTTAATTCCAAAACATTTGTTTAATTAAATCCAGATTGTAAATCGTTTTTGGAATAAAAACTCAAATAGTATATATATATCGTCTAAAAAACCTTGTAATATAACTTTGTTTTGTTAACCATTGCCCAAGTGATCTAAATAACGCAACGATATATAATGTGTTAAAAGCACTTATATATAGGAAGTACCAGCGGTTCAAACAAATTTCAAACGGTTCATGTCAAACGCAACGGTTCAAACAGATTTCAAACGGTTCATGTCAATCAACGGTTACAAACGGTTCACATAGTCAAGTAGCCACAAACGGTTCACATAATCAAACGGTTACAAACAGTTCACATAATTCAATGGTTACAAACGGTTCTCATAGTCAAGTGATCACAAACGGTTCACATGATCAAACGGTTACAACGGTTCACATAATCCAATGATTTCATACGGTTCACATAGTCAAATGATCACAAACTGTTCACATGATCAAACGGTTACAACGGTTCAAAATGTAAAACAATGTGTCCATATGCTGGATGAGCATATGTGATGTGGGCCCAAGTGTGGAGGAACGGGCTATTTTGTACTTGGAGGCCCAAGACCGCGTAAGAAAAGGGCCTTCACTAAAATGGCCCTAACTTGGGCTACGGAGGTCCGTTTGGGGCGTGTGACCAGTCAAAACGAACGGGAGAACGAGCTCTATCTTGCTGCAAACGGCCTACGGCGGTTTGGGTCATCGTCCGGGCCGAAAAAACGCTTATTTCTATTAGTTTTTTCCATTTTTATGTTTTTTCAAGTATTTTGGGCATTTTGTTCTTGGGCTTGTGTTTGGCCCGTTGTCTTTTTTAGGCCCGTTTCGAATTTCTGTCATTATTTATATGTCCCTTTAGTGAATGAAACAATCAGACTTGAATTTTGAGAAAAGTTATTTTTCACTTCAAATTCCGTGGCCTTTGGGTTGCAATTTGGGGGTTGGGGAAGAGACACACGGGTATTCGTAGAATCAACGTGTTGATCTTCGTTTATCGTATCACACGCTGCATCAATATGCGTCAAAATGTAGTATATGGAAATCAATGTGCTAGCATGTTAAGTGAATATACATAGCAAAACATAACGAAATCATGTACTATAGTGTACTATTGATCGTAGTAAATACATGACATAAAAACATGGGAAACATGAAAGTATCAAGTAGGCACATGTGTTCCACCCCCAAACAGTTTGAAAACAGTAAAAGAGGGGACTATGTACTCACTTGAGGGTGCTTAGAAGTCTTGAACAACAACCAAGCAAACCTAGAGGGATCACGGAATCAAACGGCACCCTATATAGGTAACTATGTAAATAACCAGACCTAAATTGGGAGATCGGATAGAATAAGGTTTCGTAAACCAAATGAGTGTTGGAACTCATATGATATGGTTTAACAAAGCCTGTATTCTAAAAATAAAGCTAACCTAAGTGCTTTCGACCCGTTACGACCCGTTTAGGTAGCTTACAACTATGACAAGTATTATATGCCTAAACATGTTTATTTATGTCGCATAATCAGTTAAGTGACAAATATTTAGGTTACATATGCTTAAAATCCTATTATGCATGAAAAGGGCATTTTGGTAATTTTCCTAAGGCATATAAACTACCTATCATACAACTACTTAAACTATGTGACCATAAGGTATAACCTCGGAAGGTTATTCCCTATGCAACTATGGTCACTAAACATGCTTTGTCGGATCCTAATGATCGACCAAACGGGTCGACTTCGGAAGTCTAAGCGGTGGTTTAGACCCCTTGACTTACAACTCTAAAGAAGCACTAAACTAAAAGTGACGAGCTAAGCATGTTAAAACATGCTTAACTAAGTTAGAAAACAGGTTTTGATATCAAAACAAAGTGTTTTGATACCAAGAGTAGTTTGGTTGCAAAATACGCTTAAATGTGCATTTTGACCGAAACTACGACTCGTCACTATGCCTAGTCAACGTGGTAATCAGTAGGTATAGTCACAAAGGACTATAACCATCGTGATTATGCTCACGTTGCGAAGTTCAAACGAACTTCTCGTTGACCATCTCGTGGTCAAAGCTGAAAGTCAAAAAAAGTTTGACTTTCAGATTCGAAAAGCAATAAAAGAACGAAAGAGGACTTACAAAGGGTCCAAATAGATTTGGTTCCAAGTATTCTCAAGTAGGTAGTGAATAATCACAACCACTTAGAGAAATCTCAAACCAAATGCAAGGAAAATGGAATGAAAGCATGGCCTTTATATACTTTTCGCAAAACCATTAGGATCATTTCTTGGAGAAGAGGGAATGATCTAGGCCATACAAGTGTTAAGGACTGATTGGGGGACTTGTTCTCCACACAAACCAGCCCATAGCATTGAAAACCAGTGATCAAAACCATCAAAATCGAGCTAAATGACCAGATTCAATGTTTTTGTCTGATAGGCTCTCACGCCCCGCGTAAGAATTAAGCTTGGGCTTACGCCCCCAGGCCTAAGACTTTGACAGATTTACACTTTTAGCCCCTACATGCCCAAAACTTGGTTTTCGATGCATTTTTGACACGTTTAAGCCCCATTAACCCCATTTCAAGGCTCTGAAATGAAGTTAAAGTATTGGGAACTCAAAACATGCTCAAAAATATCTCGTATGTCGGTTCGTTTGGTCGTACGGTTGCGTTGTTCGGTTAATTACGACGGAAGTCGTAACGAACGCAAAAACGCTCCAAATTGAGCGACGAATGGAATTTTATCATGCCAATCACTAAAATACAATATTTTAATGATTACATAAATTTTTGGATGTCCGGGTATATTCCCTGAATGAGCATAAAGTTTATTTTAGCACACCGAACCCCTCAAAGCATATTTCTAAGCTATGTAAAGGATATTTAAGGTGTGTTTAACTTATGCTCAAGTTCCGGATTGTTCGTTACAGTACAAATCGGCATACTTTCGCAGTTTGTCGAACTTAGTCCCTGTAAGCGAATAAACTTGATTTCGGCATACCAAACCATCCAAAACTTATTTCTAATTTATGTAAAGGTTATTTAAGGTATGTTAAGCCTATATCACTATTCCGGAGTGTTTGTCGCATTAAACTGGTTATATTTACGCATCAGATCGCGTATAACCTTCCAGAAAGCGATTTAAAGCCCGACATCGAACAAGAATTGATATGTGCAAACGATACGCGTATTTATACAAATCCCAAGTAGGAAACACAATATTTCATTGGTTTGGTATTTTTTTGACGGTCACAGTGACACAGGTGTCATAGTCTCTCCTACTTTAGGAAATTTCGTCCCGAAATTTATTCGTAGGAGTCTGTCTATGACGCTGTGTTAAGTAACCTCCAGAGATATGTAAGGCATAATCCTGTCATTTCCTTAACGGATATTCTTCAGAAACGAAAATGAACGGACGGAGTTATTTTCAACAGATGATTCATTAGAAATGGAAAATGAAGGAATAAACTGAAAGATATTCATTTCCTAAACGGATATTCTTCAGAAACGAAAATGAACGGATGGAGTCATTTTCAACAGATGTTTCATCAGAAACGGAAATGAAATATTTAACAAACGGATATTCATTTCCTTCAACGGATATTCTTCAGAAACGAAAATGAACAGTCGGAGTCATTTTCAACGGATGTTTCATCAGAAACGGAAATGAAAAGGATAATCAAACCGATATTCATTTCCTCAACGGATAATCTTCAGAAACAAAAATGAATAAACGGAGTCATTTTCAACGGTTGTTTCATCAGAATTTGAAATGAAGGATTTAACAACGAATATTCATTTCCATCAACGGATATTCTTCAGAAGCGAAAATGAATGGATGATCCATTTTCCTCAACGGATTCTTCATTAAAACGGAAATGAAAGATTAAAAAAACGGATATTCATTTCCATCAACGGATATTCTTCAGAAGCGAAAATGAATGGATGATCCATTTTCCTCAACGGATTCCTCATCAGAACGGAAATGAAGGATTAAACAAACGGATATTCATTTCCATCAAGGGATATTCTTCAGAAGCGAAAATGAACGGGTGATCCATTTTCCTCAACAGATTCTTCATCAGAACGGAAATAAAGGATTAAACAAACGGATATTCATTTCCATCAACGGATATTCTTTCAGAAGTGAAAAATGAATAGCTAGTACATTTTTCTTCAACCGGTGCTTCATCAGAATTGGAAATGAACAGGGTTCACTCTAGACACATGACAAAACTCGCTGTGGTTTCTGTGCACTAAATTCCATAATTATGTACGCGTCCATAATTACGTAATTCCTTCCACAGTCCGCATAGTGCATTTCATAATGTGTAGGGGAATAAAATATCAAACATGTGATGAGTGTGACTAGACTACCATAGGGTCCTTTTAATTAGATCGACAAATGATCTCTTTAATTAGACCACTAAGGAGTCTTTTTAGTTATATCATCACATGATTTAACTAATCAGATTTTTGATTCAATCTGTTTAACTAGACCACTCAAGGGGTCTAATTATGGAACAGTACTTTATAACCCAAGGGACTTAACTACAACGTAGAAGTCCATTAAGGATTTAAGATAGTACCTTCGGATATCCTACTATGAATCCCTTATACGAAAATATGGAAGATTCTACAAGGATTTGGATAACAAAAATTTAGATCACACAAAAACATAAAAGGGAACACATAAGCACATAATCACATAATTGTTTAACTTGACCTTTAATTTGTTATCTTTGGACACGGATATTTAAAGCACACCAGGAATCCAATCCGTGGATTTCATTTGGCACTTTAATCATTTTCAAGTATCTATCTATGAAGATAGGAAAATCTTAATAGGAATTCGGCTTTGTCCTTATTGAATCGCAATGTACGTATTGAATCATACAAAGAATTCAATTAAGGGCTCCGATGAACGATACCCATCCACAAGGATCTAATAAGAGGATAGAAAGTGTTAGTGCATTAATGTCTATCGCCTCCGTCATTTCCATCCGTAGCAGAAACAGAAAAATTATAAGCTTTATATTGTAAAATATAGAGAAAAAGGCAAGGTGGTATAATTGTAAATAAGGAAAGATTCCTTATTGCCTTGGCCTATAAATAGAAGCCTTAGGCTTAGAGTTTAGGACTTTTTTCACTTTACTCATTTGGAACTTCGGAGAAGATAGGAACTAGAGAGAGAAACTAGAGAGAGAAAGCGACATCGTGATTCAGGTGCTTTGTACGTTTTCATATTCGTCAATAGAATCACAGATTATATTACATCTTGTGTGTTCGGTCACGTTCGTGTAAGGATTCCGCACGTCACACGTTCGGTTACGCAATCGTTTAGGAGTCAAAACCGGTCCTAACAAGTGGTATCAGAGCAGGAGCTCGATTGCACGGATCAAACGCACGAATTCGCACAGAAATTCATCAGATTCAGAGTCGATTTCACTGAGATTTGTCAAAATTCCTTCACTTTTTCATCTATTCACGTTTTTGACTGAAAATCGCAAAATTAAATGACTTTTTACGATTAAAAATTGCTGATTTTTTGATATGTTTGTGCGAAACTATCTGATCTACAAGCCTACAAATTTTCAGGTCAAAATTCCAAGCCGTTTGGGAGAAATCTGCATTTTTGTGAACGTTTTTGCTGAAACTGTTCGTCAACCAGTTCATCAGTTCTTGTTCGATCGAGTAGCAAACTCGATCGGCTAGCAAAGTCCTGTTCGTTCGAACACGCCACTCGATCGACTAGGAAGTTTTTTTTTCGTTCGAACAGTTCACTCGATCGGCTAGTATTTACTAACCGATCGAACAGCAGTCATAGCATTCCTAACGGCTAGCATTGTCTTGGTTCGAATAGTATCATTAAGTTTACCTCGATTAGTTAGCTACCTCGATCGGCTAGTGTAACAACTGCCACTAAAATCCATAATTAGGATGGTAATTAGCTATTAAGGAAACCCTAATTGAGAAACCCAAGTGATTCCGCATAAACCCTAAAATTTTCATAACAATCGGAATCAGGATCAGGGCCCCTAAAAACTCAGGGGGGTTAAACCCTAGTGGACATTTATCCTTTAAACTTGCTGTAGAAGTAAAAATCGTTTGACATACTGACTCACCAAGGCTAATTAGGACACGAAACAACCTAGGCTAGTAAATAGACCCGTCGCGCCACGCGACGGGTACATATGTCTTCTTTCGCGTGGCGCGAAGGGAAGCAATTTCCAGCTATAAATAGGGGGCAGTGGCACTTGAATTTTGGTGTTACTTCCACGTCCAAATTCACCTTATGCACTGAGTTATAGGAAAAATCGTTCACAGCACACACTAATATCGAAACGCTGCCGCAATCAGGGTAATAACTCGATCGCTATTACGATTCAACTTCCGATCGATTATAACTATCCAACGATAGTCCAGGTGCTGCTCAAATTGAGCTTGTACTTTGATTATTCGTCGTGATTTCGACTTGAATATTAGAGTGCTGTTCGAATTCGGACTATGCTCTGTCATTCGTTGTGAATCTGATTGAATTATCGAGTATTGCACTGATTAATCGTTGTGAAGGTTTAATCTCGTGAATTGACGTAATTGCTGTATTAGTTACTAACCTGCCTGTGTGTGCATTGTGTTAAATTAGGTTTAATCAAGGCTAATCAGTAGGCTTATATCTATTGCTCGTTAATCTGCAATGTGAGTCATTCTTCTTTTTAACTGTTTTCTCACAGTTTGTGAGTAAGTATTACAAAACTCCAAGTTATTTTCAAGGTTATAATTACAGGGATTAAGTCTTTGTAATCACCAAATTACAGCTGGTATGTGGGGTATTGTGCACATTACTATTTTTTTTCACTCTAGGTGAGTGAGTATCACTCTATGTGAGTGAACCGTCACTATTGGGGCGACGGGACCCAATAGTGGTATGACCACAGTCACAGATCCGGTCGAGTGACAAATACCCATTCTTGATAATTGGTTGATAGAAACATTGTAATCGCTCTTAATACTGTGAATTTATAACTAACGGGTCGTTTTAGAAAACAGAATGATTCACTCAGTATTTCCCCGCTGACAAAACCTTTTTCAAACATGTTTCAGGTGATCTGTGTGATCCAGGAAAAGTGCAGTAAAGCACTATCAAGCTCAAGAAGTGGCTCAGTGTAAATAAACCAATAAAACGTGTTTTGAAAAATAAAGATTTCTGTGTGAAATCAACTTATTGTAAATTATGGGATTTATCCCTTAAAACTTTGTGTAATATATTAAACGAGCATTTTACGGTGAAAAGATCCTGTAATAAAAGACTTCCGCTGCCGCATAAATTAAATACAACGGGTACCACTGGGACTGCTCGCGGCTCCCGATTCCGTCCAGGGTGGGTCGGGGGTCGCGACAGAAGGTGGTATCAGAGCTAATAATTAATAACTATTGAGCCACTGATCGAGCCACTGATTTAAGCCTATTACAGAATTAAGTATTTGACAAAATACTTAATCCTACTAGTTATCATTCTGTGATTATTTGTTGTATTAACTGATTATTTGATAGTTACAGTATGGGTAAACAAAAGCTGTCTGCTATCTACCACAAACTAGATGTTGCATCTTCTTCTAAAAACCCAGTAAATTTAGAAGAAGGAATCTTTGTCCGCAAGGCAAACTATGAAAATCCTCTTTCCCCAGAGAAAAGGGATTCGATACTTAAAAAGAGTCAGGAGAAAAAGAAACCCCGAACCAAGAGAGTTAGGTTTAACCCAGAAGTCCAAGAGTTGGGTAATAGTACACCTTGGGAAGATAAAATAGACAAGAAATGGGCAAATTTCTATATGCTAGCTACTGTAGCAGAAAATGCCAACCTCTAAATACCCGATAAGTTGGGTCTAGTAAGAGAAATCACATTCCAGGACGAAATAGACCGCCTACTGGATAATTGTGATGTTCTAGAGCCTATCAATGATAATCTTTTCTCTTATCCTGTTACAGCCCAATTTCCACTAAACCTAGGACCAGCTATTCCAGACCCACTAGTTCACACTAGACCATTAGGCCAAATGGAGGAATGGTGGACTAATGACTGGCAATTCCAAAATATAGTTAATAGTCCCTATAGTTTTCTCCCACGGTTTGATCCAGAACTTATCCCTAATCCGCCAATGAGCTATGAAAATTTAGCTGAGTTACGTCAGTTTGGTGAAGAACTAATAGGCACCGGGAATAGGATCCGGGAAATGGGGGAGCAGATCTCTTGGAAGTATGACGAGAGGGAGCGTCGTTACTAACACTGCCAGTGGACTAAAAGATAGGAAGGGCTGGAAAAAGTTTGTCTGTATTATAACTAATATAGTAAAAACTGATTCTGTAAAATGGGCAATAAAACCTTGTAAGATATGGTGTGTACGGAGGCATATACAATATACAATAACAAAATGAAAGTCGAGAAATCGACAATTTTCGTTATGTTTGTATGTTGTAGTAATTTATATGTTCATCTGTGCTAAATTTGTTATTAAGTTAGACACTAATAATTCCTACTAATTAGCAGATGGAAAACGCTAACAATGAACCAATTAATGAAGTAAATCAATCTGAGCAAGAACAGGAAGATCAATATATAACCCGACAAGATATTGAGCACTTTATCGCCCAAGGGATAGCCAATGCTATTCCAGAAATTGTAGCTGCTGTTCAGAAACCTGCCGAACCACAATTAATTCCTAGTAAACGTATTCCAGAAGATAACGGCAGTAACAGCATAAATGGAGGCGGCAATCATGATGATCATGATCCGCAACAGGCCCCACTCCCTAAGAGAATAAAAACTGCAACGCCTGGTTGCACTTACAAAGAATTTCTTGCTTGCAAACCCGCAGAATTTGCAGGTAATGAAGGGGCAACTGCAACACTGCGTTGGTTAGAGAAAACCGAGGCAGTAATTGCAATAAGCAAATGTGCCGAAGAGGATCAAGTGATGTATGCATCAAATCTGTTCAAAGAAGGAGCACTAGAATGGTGGAACACGGTCCTCCAGGCAAAAGGAAGAAGGATAGCCTATGCTATGAGTTGGGAAGAATTTAAGAGTCTTGTAGAGAGAAAATTCTGTCCCGAATATGAAAAAGACCAAATGGCAAACAAATTCCTAAGTCACCGTATGACAGGGGTAGATTGCCGGGGCTATACTTCGACATTCTTTGAATACGCAAGGGTAGTGCCAACACTGGCTTCGCCAGAACCGGTACTTATCTCTCGTTACATCTGGGGGTTAATTAGTGAAATCCGAAACATCGTTAAAGCTGCGAGACCTCGTACTATTGACGATGCGGTAGAAGTAGCTAATACCCTAACGGATGAGTTGGTACGCACAAGAGAGGAAGATCGCAAGAAGGAATTAGCTCAAAAGATTACCCAAGGATTTCGTGTGGGTAATACCAAGAAAAGAGGAACGGGGCAATCCTCATCATCTCCTTTCTGCAAAACTTGCAAAAAGAAGCATTATGGACAATGCAACATAGTTTGCAATTTTTGCAAGACCAAAGGAAATCGGGAAGAAGACTGCAGGAAGAAAACAAGAATTTGCTATAATTGCAGAGAAAGAGGTCATTTCCAATTTGAATGTCCTAAATTAGCTAAACCTGTAGCCAACCAAACCAAACCAGCTGAAGGAGCAACCAAGAGAAATGCGCGGGCATTCCAGCTGACCACTCAAGAGGCCGAACTCATTCCGGATGTGATAGCTGGTACATTCCTAGTACATGACGTATTTGCAAAAGTATTATTTGACTCTGGTGCGAACCAAAGTTTTATTAATACTTCATTTTGTCAAGCTCTTAAGTTACCATTAACCACTCTTAGGCAAATTTTCACAGTTGAAACCGCAGAAGGAAATTCTGTGAACATAGATAAAATCTGGCAAGAAGGAAAAATAGAATTATTAGGCCATAAGTTTTCTGCAAATCTGTTACCAATGAATTTAGCTGGATTCGATGTGGTACTAGGAATGGATTGGTTAGTAGCCAACCATGCTCGAATCCTATGTGATAAGAATGCCGTAGAAATTCAAACCCCTACAGGAGAAGTAATTTTGATTACTGGAAATAAACCTCGAAAGCCATTGAAATTCATATCAGTAATGAAATTGGCTAGTTATTCGAGAAAACAGGAAATGGTGTATATGATTTCCGTAGTCTCAGAATACCCAGACGTTTTTCCAGAAGAATTACCTGAATTACCACCTGATAGAGAAGTAGAATTTAGAATTCATTTAATTCCAGGTACTGCATCAATAGCCAAAGCACCATATAGATTAGCACCTACCGAAATGCTAGAATTGAAAAAGCAATTAGATGAATTATTAAGCAAAGGATTCATACAACCAAGTTCATCCCCTTGGGGTGCACCAGTACTGTTTGTGAAAAAGAAAGATGGATCGATGAGAATGTGTATCGATTATAGAGAATTGAATAAGATTACGATTAAGAATCGATACCCATTACCTAGGATTGATGATCTCTTTGATCAATTGCAAGGAGCTAGGTATTTCTCTAAGATAGATTTAAGATCTGGATATCATCAGTTGAAGGTACAAGAAGAAGACATACCTAAAACTGCCTTTAGAACTAGGTATGGTCATTATGAGTTTACAGTCATGCCCTTTGGATTAACGAATGCCCCAGCAGCATTCATGGACATGATGAATCGAGTCTGTAAACCATACTTGGATAAATTTGTGATCGTTTTCATCGACGATATACTTATTTACTCCGAAAAGCCAAAAAGAACATTGTGAACACTTACACGTTCTCTTAACTTTGTTAAGAAAAGAAAGGCTTTATGCCAAATTCTCGAAATGTGAATTTTGGCTGCAAGAAGTACAATTCTTAGGTCATGTGGTAAATCATGAAGGTATCCACGTAGATCCTGCTAAGATAGAAGCAATTACAAAGTGGAAAGTCCCACAAACAGCTATGGAGATAAGAAGTTTTCTAGGCTTAGCTGGATACTATAGACGATTTATCAAAGATTTTTCTAAGATAGCCATACCATTAACTAAGTTAACCTGTAAAGCTGCTAAGTTTGAATGGGGACCTAGACAAGAAGAAGCCTTTAAGATTTTAAAGCATAGATTGACGAATGCACCAATCTTAGCTTTACCTGAAGGAACAGAAGATTTTGAAGTATATTGTGATGCTTCAAAATTAGGCTATGGATGTGTGTTAATGCAACGCAAGAAGGTAATTGCGTATGCTTCTAGACAATTGAAAAAGCACGAAGAAAATTATACGACTCATGATCTAGAATTAGGAGCCATAATTTTTGCCCTTAAGATATGGAGACATTATCTGTATGGAAGTAAGTTTACTGTTTATACAGATCATAAAAGTTTAAGATATATATTTGGGCAAAAAGAGTTAAACATGAGGCAAAGAAGATGGATGGAGATGTTAAGCGATTACGACTGTGATATTCAATATCACGAAGGAAAGGCAAATGTAGTTGCAGATGCCTTAAGTCGTAAGTACCATGAGAAACAGAAACGAGTTCGTGCTCTGAGGTTAAATCTACAAGTAGATTTAATGGCACAAATTAAAGAAATTCATAAAACAGCAATCCAAGACGATGCTGAAGGAATGAAAGGTTACCTAAAAGAACTAGAACAAGGAAATGATGGAATTTGGAAATTCCATAAGAAACGAATTTGGGTACCTAAGCAAGGAGAGTTAAGAAATAAGATTTTAGAAGAAGCTCATAAATCTAGGTATACCATGCACCCAGGAAACAATAAAATGTACCAAGATTTAAGAAAGAATTTCTGGTGGATAGGAATGAAAAAGGATATAGCCGAATACGTATCCAAGTGCTTAACTTGTTCACAAGTTAAAGCTGAACACCAGAAACCTTCAGGACTATTACAACAGTTAGAAATGCCTGTATGGAAATGGGAACTCATAACAATGGATTTTGTTACCAAGTTACCCAGAACCAGAAAAGGTAATGATGCTATTTGGGTGATTGTCGATCGATTAAACCAAATCAGCTCATTTCCTACCAATGAAAGAAACCTTTAGCATGGAAAGGTTAGCACAACTGTACGTGGATGAAGTAGTATCCCTACATGGAGTCCCGCTTTCCATTGTATCGGATAGAGATAGTCGTTTTACATCTCATTTCTGGACAAGTTTTCAGAAAGCAATGGGAACTCGACTAAATCTAAGTACTGCTTATCATCCACAAACAGACGGACAAAGTGAAAGGACAATACAAACTCTAGAAGACATGCTCCGAGCATATGTAATTGACTTTGGTGGTAATTGGGATAGCCATTTGCCATTAATTGAATTCTCCTATAACAATAGTTACCATTCAAGCATCGAAGCTGCACCATTCGAAGCACTGTATGGACGCAAGTGCAGAACCCCAGTATGTTGGGCAGAAATAGGAGAAAGTCAATTATCAGGTCCTGAAATTGTACAAGAAACTACTGACAAGATAACTCAGATCAAGGAAAGACTGAAAACAGCTCGAGATCGTCAGAAAAGCTATGCAGACAATCGTCGCAAGCCTTTAGAATTTCAAGTCAGAGATAAAGTACTTTTAAAAGTTTCTCCTTGGAAAGGAGTAGTACGATTCGGTAAGAAAGGAAAGCTGAGTCCCAGATACGTAGGACCATTTCCAATAAACCAACGAATAGGACCAGTTGCCTATCGTTTACAACTACCAGAAGAATTAGCTGGAGTACATGATGTATTTCATGTATCTAATCTCAAGAAATGTCTATCAGATGAGTCCCTGGTAGTACCTCTTCAAGATGTAGAGGTGAACGAAAAGTTGAAGTTTATAGAGAAACCACTACAGATTGAAGATAGAAAAGTCAAATTTCTCAAACACAAACGACTGGTGTTGGTCAAAGTCAAATGGAATTCAAGGAGAGGACCAGAATACACTTGGGAGCTAGAATCAGAAATGAAGCGCAAATATCCTCATTTATTCCCATAAATCTCGAGGACGAGATTTTTCTCAAGGTGGGGAGGATGTAACAACTGCCACTAAAATCCATAATTAGGATGGTAATTAGCTATTAAGGAAACCCTAATTGAGAAACCCAAGTGATTCCGCATAAACCCTAAAATTTTCATAACAATCGGAATCAGGATCAGGGCCCCTAAAAACTCAGGGGGGTTAAACCCTAGTGGACATTTATCCTTTAAACTTGCTGTAGAAGTAAAAATCGTTTGACATACTGACTCACCAAGGCTAATTGGGACACGAAACAACCTAGGCTAGTAAATAGACCCGTCGCGCCACGCGACGGGTACATATGTCTTCTTTCGCGTTGTCACACCCTGACTTTTGTGGAAGCGTATGATGTGTGACTGGTTTAATATCATTGCATTCAATTATAATAAACGACTAAATGATCAAACGATGTTCATCCATTCATAAACTTTAAAGTATTACAAACAACGTTTATTTAAGTTTTAAAACACAACCTTCGACTAAGTCACAAACCAACAAACATGGATGACATCTAAACTTGATATTTACTTCTAGAAACAACACCCGCGCCCAAGATCCAACCTGTTACCTGAAATACATGTAAGTTTGGGAAAACATCAACAAAAGTTGAGCGAGTTCATGCGTTTTGTGTGAGTACTGACAAGCTTGTAAACCTTTGAGAGACTCCTTTGAAAACAGGTATGAAAAGCAGTTATGGACATATCAAATTAATGTTTTACAAGGACATTAAAGCATGTGAGGACATAGGGAGCACTCGAAATGAGTAGGCTTATACCCTTGTCGATTTCCCCTCGACTATGTCGAATTCCCCTTCGACTATGTCAATTCACCTTGACTATGTCAATTCACCTCGACTATTGTCGATTCACCTCGACTGATGTCGATTCACCTCGACTGGGACACCGAAGCACTCAAGTGGTCACATAAGTACGATGAGTGGGGTTCGGCCGTACCCGTTAGATCTAACCTTCGTCCCTAATTAAGAGTTAATGGCATTTCAAATTTAGTCTATGCTCACATGATCTAATAGTTCATTTCATAGTCAATTCATACCGTTTATACATTCGTAACATGTATTCCACCCCCGAGAGTTATAAAACCGAAAATAGTTAAGAGAAAAAGGGGGACATGAACTCACAGTTTTGCGCTCCGAAGCGTACGCTAGCAAAATCAAATGTCCAAAATAATTCCCGACCTACACGTGTCCTAATTCATATAAGACACTAAGGTCCATGACATAAAGCCCTAGCACATGTGTTGGTCATAATCAAATCATCCAACTAGCTAGTTTTAAAATAACATTGTCCACAATACTAATAATATCATTGTTGTGATAGTTTATTAATATTGATTTAGTGATTTTCTGAAACAAATTTTGGTCTTAGAAAATAGTATGAAGTCAAAATTGGTTTACCACATGAAAGTACATGCATATAACTGTGTAAATCTTAAATTCTTTGTAGGCTATGCACATGTGTTTTGTATTTTTTTTTTTTTTTTAGAAATGTAGTTTTCTAATTGAATAAATAAATGTATGTGTACGACTACATAGACATGCTTATTTAGCAAAAATAAAGTTAGCATCATTCCACATAAAACAATAGTTTGTAATGGTGACCTGTATCCTATATTAATGTTTCTCATCTCTATGTAACCATGTACTAAATATATATCAGACTAAAAACCTTGAAATGAAGCTATATATTTAACATGACATATTATCTTAAGATATTAATTATTCATGTCATGTATATGGGAAAATATTTACATACTAAAGTCTCGAGATACATGCTACACATTTATTAGACTTCCTTGTAAACCATCCACACAAGACATTTGTATTATCTTTTAAGAAACCCTCCTGTAGCCTTGTGGCCTTTTTACATAACTCACAATTTACTAGATGTTAACTCACGGATTTATGGATTTTTAAGTTTAGATCGGATTTATGAATTTTTAAGTTTAGATAAAAAAAAAAGACATTACTTGGATGACTTGATCTATGAACAACATGAAGGGCTCAACGGAAAACCATGATAAACACTTACAATAGCAAGCAAGGATGCGATTGAAAGGTGAGATGGCGAAGAACTCGAGATCGTTTCTCCGTGGGGGGTCGAGACTTGATTATAGCGGATCTTGAACTAATTTGGTCATGAAATTGACTAGATAAGAAAGATATTTATGAAAACTAGTTACTTAAGGTTTGAACTTGGTAAACTTACACTTAGATGAGTTCAAATTGAACTAAGATGTCATGAGAATAGTATTGAACGGAAAACCGTGATGATGCTCGGTTTTGAACGAGCTTGATTGTTGAAGGTTAACCACGCTAGGATACCTTGGAATTCGTTGGATGGGTTGATGTTTTTGGTGGTTTCGGATGGGCTTTCAGAACCTAGAGATGGTGTTTAAGAGTGCAAGTGTTGATTTCTTTAAAATTTGTTTAGTTAGTAATATGGGTGGTTTATATAGGGTGGTGAGGTGGTCTTGGGTGTCTCATTCTTGTTTGCTAACTAAATAGTTATAATACATAAGAGTAGTTTTAGTTAGATTCCATTGGGAACGAATTGGTTCTCTCAAAACCGAATGGAGGACTTCAAAAGTAATCATGACTGTGTGCATGAAAGTTTGGAATACGTATGGTGATAGAATTTTAAAAGGGTAAGCATGCATCCAGGGATGTGATAGTTCATATAGAGAGGAGGAAAATGAATAAATAAAAAAAAACATAGCATTCACAATATAATATAATATTGACACATGCTTTTGGTTGAAGGTGATCTTGATCAACACTCAAAACCCACTTAGTTGGCTGCATGGGTAATCCAAATTGACATGGAGAACCGAGAGTGGGACCTTGGGAATGGGTATGGGAGTTAGAAACAAAAACACTAAATGCTTAGTCATAAAGTCCATTGTGGGGCGTTATACGACACGTGTCATGCCACGTCACACGGGGGCTTTATGGGGCGTTATATCACTGGAGCCCGTAGTCATAAAGCCCCTACCCATCATTACCTAATTATTAATTTTCAATTTTATTAATTAATTATAAAAACCTTGCTTGTTTGTGATTGGTCCAAACTTTGAAAACATCCCCCATGCCCGGCGCTATATGCATGGCGCCTCCCCCCTTTTTTTTTGTCTCATAAAGCCCTTCTAGTGGTGTTTGGGGCTTTATAGGGGCTTTATGTGGGCATATAGCGCCCCACTACACACAGTCTTATGTCTTGTCTTCACCTTTTGAGACATGATTGGAATTTAAGTTACATTTTAACTTAAATCAACTTGGTGTAGGATTAACACTCATCATTTATATGTATTCCTACTGATGAAATTTTATAAACATATTCCAATAATAACAATAGTAAAAATAATAACAATAACATATGTAAGTATTGGTGTTACGAAAATGTGTAGCACATATATGAATGCGTTTATGTATATTTTTTTTAGATATGCATACATAGACAAAAGCATATGCTGTCGAGTTCTTGAAATTTTAACACACACAGTTGTGTGTGAAGGTTCAACGACTTGTCGCGATCTAAGACCATAACATACCAACTGATAAAACCAGGCATCGATAAATGTTAATGAAATTTTCAAATTTTATAGTTTAGTACAACCACCAATGTTCGCGTTCGTTTATCAACAAATCACATAACGGCGATTCCATGAGTAACCCATACACGACATGAGATTCATGGACTTGGATAGACACGAGACGACCTAATCACTTAATATTAAGTCTAAATGCACATAATTAATGCATAACGTTATTAATTAGATGTAGATTTACGAGTTGTCACATTCTCCCCCCGTTAAAAGAATTTCGTCCCGAAATTCAAGCTGCGTTATCGGTTGCAGGGGAGTCTTGAAACAAGTGAGGGTACTTAGACTTGATTTGATCTCCCCGTTCCCATGTAAACTCTGGGCCGCGACAGGAATTCCAACGAACGTTGACTAGTTTTATACGACTTTTCCGTGTCTTGTGTACCTTCCAGTCCGTAACCTCAACAGGCTCTTTGGTAAATTGGAGTTTGTCGTTGACGTGAATCTCATGTGATGGAATGACGATTGTTTCTTGAGTAGGACTTTTCTTGAGGTTAGACACGTGAAACGTGTCGTGGACACTGCTAAGTTATTCTAGAAGCTTCAGCTTGTGCGCAACGATTCCGATTCTCTCCAGAATCTTGAAAGGACCAATGTAACGCGGGTTCAACCTTCCACGTTTAACAAACCGTACCCCGCCTTTCCAAGGCGAGACTTTCAATAAAACCATATTTCCAACCTCGAATTCCAACGGTTTCCACCGCTTCTCAGCATAACTCTTCTGTCTATCAAGTGCTGATTTGATACGATCACGTTTCTAAGCAATCTTGTCTGTAGTTTCCTGAACCAACTCTGGATCAATAAGCTGTTTATCTCTGGTCTCTGCCCAACACTACGGGGACCGACACTTACGTCCATATAAAGCTTCAAACGGGATGGCCTGAATGCTGGTGTGATAATTATTATCGTAGGAAAACTCCACCAAGGGCAGGTGAGTATCCTAACTCCCACCAAAGTCCATCACACAAGCACGTAGCATGTCTTCTAAAGTCTGAATCGTCCGTTTACTCTGGCCGTTCGTTTGACGGTGAAGGGTTGTGCTAAGATTCAACTGTAAACCAAACGCCCATTAAAACGTATGTCAAATCCTTGACGCAACGCGACCATATATTGGATCGTCGTTGACCCTGAATGAGTCGATCAGAAGAGTCGTTTATCTAATTCAAAGGCGGAATCAATGAATCAGACGCTCAAACTAAATATAATGCTTCTCTTTATTGATCTTGACAATGTTTACAACCTGGAAGCAATTTGGCAGCACTTTATTACACAATCAGGTCTGTTACCAAATGAACTAACCTGTGCACTATTTATTGTGGTTGGGGTTCGCTTATGTAGACGACCAAATAAGCGAACCTGTATGATGTGTGTGGTTCGCTTATATGGTCAATGTCCATATAAGCGGACCTACATGCTATTACACCATATTTCAGTTCTCGAACCTCGTGCACTGGATATTCTATCCTATCCTATTCTATTACATGATACAAGACGAAGTCAATAGACGTAGTGCACTAACACCATCTCGGTCGGATATGATGGATACGTGCATTCCCTGACGTGCCATAGTCTCTCTGAGAGGTATTTCTGTCAACTTCTTTGTGCTGTCTTTCTTACTGTAGGTACAAAGTGCGTAAACTTCGTGAGTCGATCGATAATCACCTAAATCATATCGTGTCCTCTTTATGTCCTTGGTAGCCTTGTAATGAAGTCCATGGAGATCTGCTCCCACTTCCAGACGGGAACCTCCGATTGTTCCAGTAACCCTGGCGGGTTCTGGTATTCTGCCTTAACCTTGGCGCAAGTAAGGCAGTTACTCACATATACAGCGGTGTCGGCTTTCATCTTGGACCACCAATACCAATCTTTTAAGCCTGGGTACATCTTGTCGGATCTAGGACGGATCGGGTACCTCGACTTATGAGCATCGTCCAGAATAAGTGCTCGTAGATTGCCGAAGAACTGTGCCCAATTTCATTCCACGAAATACATTGTTACATCTTCCTTTGGAACCAATTTCACTTCCATACCACGCAGCGATATTTCGCTCGTAAGTTCTCTGGTTTAAATGCTTTCTGTTGGGCTTCACGAATCCGAATTGTGAGATCAGTTTGTATAGTCATCTCTAAGGCTTGCATCCTTAGAGGTTTTGCGCGTTCCTTGCGGCTCAAGGCGTCTGCTACAACGCTCGCCTTGTCCAGATGATATTTAATCTCACAGTCGTAATCATTCAACAGTTCAACCCATCTTCGGTTTCTCATATTCAAATCCTTCTGATCAAGATGTGCTGCAAATCTTGTGATCAATAAAGATCGTGCAGCATTTTCGCACAAGTAATGAGGCCAAATCTTCAACGCGCAATTCACTGCACCTAGTTCAAGGTTGTGCGTGGTGTAGCTCTACTCATGATCCTTCGATCGACATGACGCGTACGCGATGACTTTGTCTCATTGCATCAACAAGCAACCGAGACCTTGTCGAGAAGCGTCATTATTGTCCGCAAATCCATCGGTATTGTCAGGTAAAGACAAGATAGGTACCGTCTAGGTTAGGGTTGTTAACGATTGAGCATTCTTTGAAAAGTCCCTTATGAATTGTCTGTAATAGCCTGAAATCCCCAGAAATTGTCGTGTCTCAGTTGTGTCTTTGGGACTCCTCAGTTCTTGCTTGCAGGATCGACATGAATCCCATTCTTATTCATCGCGTGACCTAAGAATTTTGCCTCGCGAATCCAAAGTTCACACTTTGACAACTTTGCATAGAGCTGTTCTTTCTCCAAAAGTTCCAAGATAACTCGCAGATGTTGCTCACGTTCTTCCATGGTCTTCGAGTAAATAAGGATGTCATCGATGAATATAATCACAAACTTATCCAGATATGGCTTGCATGCCCGATTCATGAGGTCCATGAACACCGTTGGCGCGTTCATTTAGCCAAACGTCATGACAAGGAACTCGTAGTGTCCATAGCGAGTCCTAAAGGCTGTTTTAGGGGTACTTCCTTCTTGTATTCGTAGTTGAGGATATCCTAACCTCAAGTCAATCTTCGAGTAGTAACTAGAGCCTTGTAATTGGTCGAACAATTCATCAATCCTCGGCAAAGGATACCGAGTCTTGATGGCTGACTTATTCGATTCCGTGAAGTCGACGCACAAACGGAAACTGCCATCTTTCTTCTTAACGAATTTGCACTGGAGCTCCCCAAGGCGAGAAGCTCAGTCTGATGAATCCTTTGTTCTAGCAGTTCTTGTAGTTAAGTCGTTAGTTTTTGTATCTCGAACGGAGCTATTCGGTAAGGTGCCTTCACCCCTGGTGCAGCTCCTAGCACTAGGTTATCCTAAACTTCACTCGTCGTTGTGGGAGTATTCATAGCAAGTCTTCAGGAAAGGCTTCTGGAAATTCCTCCACCACGGGGATGTCTTCAGGCTTTGGCTCCTTGGTCTTTTTATCGACAACATGAGTGTGGAAGGCTATACAGCCTATTCGGAGGCACTCCTGTATCTCTACGACCAATGTAAGATGTCGCAAATCCATTGCCTTATGGGCCTAGTACCCTCGCACCTATTGCAGGAAGGTTGAGTACTATAGGTGTTTCATTATTCGCAAGAGGGATGCGACTGATTCCCTTAGAACGAACGACTTCGGCTCTATACTTGGGTATCCAATCCATGCTGACTACCCCAACATGACTTCCCAAGTCAATGATATTAGAAGGCTCCGGCCTTCTGAGTTCCCAACTTATAATTCTTAATAGCCTTGTCTGGTTAAACTAGCCTTATATATGCCCATTTCTAAAGAACACGGGAAGTTTATTCTACTCGAAACTAAGCTAAGTAGTTTCTTAAGTTCTAAGCATACAAGGCTAAAGTTGGTGCCAGTATTAAAAAAAATAGATGCATAGAGTTGGTTAATAGGGAACGTACCCGTAACCGCATCTAGATCCTGGCGTGCTTCACGGGCTCCGATAGCGGAGACCCTTCCTCGCTTGGTTCTTCCTAGGGCAATCTTTCCTAAAGTGCCCTTCTTCACCACATCTGTAGCAACCTGGTACTCTACCATTATCTCTTTCGTCTGGATCCTTCGCCCAACAGGCATCCTTGCTGTGACCCTCTTTCCCACACTTCCCGCACTTAGGTCTCAGGCATTGACCTTCATGGTAAAAATTGCATTCCTCGCATCTCGGCTTCTTCCCCAAGTATACCTTACCGCCGGTCTTATTAGTGGCTCCATAAGCATTCCTGCCACGGGGCGGGTTCACTTCCCTTCTTTTGTTTGCTTTTGAGCTTCCATAGCCAACTTGGGTGCCTACCTTTAGGTTTGAAGACTTCCTTTTCTTGTTGCCCGATGACTCCACATGAGTCTCTTTCTTGTTTGTCTCAGATTCCGAAAACTTTCCCATACGTAGAGCTTCTTCGGTAAGTGTGACACTTAAATCGATAGCCTATGTGATGGTTGGGGGCTTTGAGGTAGTAACCATGCTCATGATTTGCGATGCAAGTCCATAAATGAATCGCTCAATTCTCTTGAATTCCGGCTTGACTAAGTAGGGAACGACCCTGGACAAGTCATGAAAACGTTGGACGTACTCAGCGATCTTCGGCCCGTCCATTTTCAAATTCCAGAACTCCACCTCAAGCTTCTGGATTTCGGCCCTAGAACAGTATTTCTTCTCCATCATTTTCTTGAGCTCGTCCCAGCTTAGTGCATAAGCAGCTTCTTCACCAAGGGTCTGAACCTGAAGGTTCCACCAGGAGAGCGCGCCATCCAAAAACAACCCTGAGATAAAGGTAACACTCCGTTGGGGTGAACAGTTACTCATTCTCAGAACAGAGTCAGTCTTTTCTGCCCAACGAACAAATGCAACGGCGCCTCCTGTGCCGTCGAAGTTCAATGGCTTGCAGTTCAGGAAATGTTTGTAAGTGCAGTCAGTTGGAGGGTTACTTCCAGAAGTGCCACCACTGCGTTCAGAGCGGAGGGCTTCATGTCGTGCAATTGCCTGTGAGATGCGTTCTTGAAGCTCGGCTTCTGTCCTTGGTAACATACTGGTGTCTGTGTCACGTCTGGGCGGCATTCTCTGCTGTCAAAAGGTATGAGGTAGGTTAGACAACATTCCATAATTGTCTATGTGGTACATAGCACCATAAGCAAACATGTAATCACTCAATATCACATGCATATATAATCAACAATGTATGAGGGAGGAAACAATTACTGAGCCTTCATATAGGCTTGGCAACTCGACTTATCGCTTGTAATAGGGAAACAAATTGCACTCGAAGTTACCTCACCAAAGTAGTAGTGATTTTCCTTCTACGTTAGTTTTCTTTGGTCTTTAGCTTCCCAAGTCGGGTATACTTTCCCAGAAATGGGGGTTGTTTATGTAAGGGTGATAGAGAGTGTAACGTCATTGAATCTTTCCCGCGTGTTAGCCATCTCTACTTGCTTAGATATCGTTTTTCAAACAATTCGCGGACGGGTAGAAGTGTCTGACACGAAGTAGGCAAAGACGGGTTTCCTACTTTGTAAAGTACTAAGGCAACGGTCTAGGTGTCATTCTACTAGATGGAGGTCTGAACACCTAGAGTTTATTTTTGTGTGGTGATCATTAGCTCGACCCGCAGAGTCCATCAGGATTCCCATGCACTACAAGTCGTTATTACGTGGGCCCCCGTAATAATAAATTGTCTTGCACGGTCACCCCAACTTTCCCTCACCCAAGCAGATGATCAATCAAAGAGGGGACACTACTGTCCTTATACCATAGAAAAGACCATTGCGGTGGTCCACGTGCTAACATCCGTTATCGTTACGCGCGGATAGGCATGATGATTAAACGTAATAGGAATGAGGAGAATTCCTAGTAGTTGGAGGGGCACCTTCAAGATAAGTACTTTATCTTCCTTGTCCGGTCATGTGTGTCGTCAATCTGGTTTCACCAAAGCCACAGGGACCTCGTCCTGCTGATAGGGGTGTTGACCAAGGTTGCCTCCTCCGCCTCGTCGTTACTACCGTAGTCAGGCACCTTCACAGGAAGAGCAGCCATCTTCTACGGAAACTAGCTGAGGATCTCGTTTGGTGATCACTCCAGCCATGAGCTTCGTAATAATCGCAAAGTCGATGGTCTCATCGTGTGAGTCAAGGACTATGATAGGTTCCGGAATCAAAAGTATCTTGTTCACGTTAATGATTATTCCATACACTTATACGTATATATATCAATAAATATGTTACTTAGCACAAACAGGAAAATAGATGCATCATATCACATATAACTCTCGTTTGTCCTTTGGGGGGGGTCATTTTGTCTTTGGCAAGTCTAACTCATGTAGACTATGCCTTAGTTGGCACTTTAATTTAGGGTATTCTCCTCCCTACTAATGTCCTTGTCTTGTCTTTTCTCAGAAAAATGTTTGACTCGTGGATCTTGGCGCTTTTGTGAATGCAATGAAAAACCCTTTGTGATAATGTTTTCGTGAGAGAGTTCTAGTGATTGTAGTCTAGACTCGAGAAGGAATCCTAGTTCACTACAACCTGGCTCTGATACCAAACTGTCACACCCTGACTTTTGTGGAAGCGTATGATGTGTGACTGGTTTAATATCATTGCATTCAATTATAATAAACGACTAAATGATCAAACGATGTTCATCCATTCATAAACTTTAAAGTATTACAAACAACGTTTATTTAAGTTTTAAAACACAACCTTCGACTAAGTCACAAACCAACAAACGTGGATGACATCTAAACTTGATATTTACTTCTAGAAACAACACCCGCGCCCAAGATCCAACCTGTTACCTGAAATACATGTAAGTTTGGGAAAACATCAACAAAAGTTGAGCGAGTTCATGCGTTTTGTGTGAGTACTGACAAGCTTGTAAACCTTTGAGAGACTCCTTTGAAAACAGGTATGAAAAGCAGTTATAGACATATCAAATTAATGTTTTACAAGGACATTAAAGCATGTGAGGACATAGGGAGCACTCGAAATGAGTAGGCTTATACCCTTGTCGATTTCCCCTCGACTATGTCGAATTCCCCTTCGACTATGTCAATTCACCTTGACTATGTCAATTCACCTCGACTATTGTCGATTCACCTCGACTAATGTCGATTCACCTCGACTGGGACACCGAAGCACTCAAGTGGTCACATAAGTACGATGAGTGGGGTTCGGCCGTACCCGTTAGATCTAACCTTCGTCCCTAATTAAGAGTTAATGGCATTTCAAATTTAGTCTATGCTCACATGATCTAATAGTTCATTTCATAGTCAATTCATACCGTTTATACATTCGTAACATGTATTCCACCCCCGAGAGTTATAAAACCGAAAATAGTTAAGAGAAAAAGGGGGGACATGAACTCACAGTTTTGCGCTCCGAAGCGTACGCTAGCAAAATCAAATGTCCAAAATAATTCCCGACCTACACGTGTCCTAATTCATATAAGACACTAAGGTCCATGACATAAAGCCCTAGCACATGTGTTGGTCATAATCAAATCATCCAACTAGCTAGTTTTAAAATAACATTGTCCACAATACTAATAATATCATTGTTGTGATAGTTTATTAATATTGGTTTAGTGATTTTCTGAAACAAATTTTGGTCTTAGAAAATAGTATGAAGTCAAAATTGGTTTACCACATGAAAGTACATGCATATAACTGTGTAAATCTTAAATTCTTTGTAGGCTATGCACATGTGTTTTGTATTTTTATTTTTATTTTTTTTTTTAGAAATGTAGTTTTCTAATTGAATAAATAAATGTATGTGTACGACTACATAGACATGCTTATTTAGCAAAAATAAAGTTAGCATCATTCCACATAAAACAATAGTTTGTAATGGTGACCTGTATCCTATATTAATGTTTCTCATCTCTATGTAACCATGTACTAAATATATATCAGACTAAAAACCTTGAAATGAAGCTATATATTTAACATGACATATTATCTTAAGATATTAATTATTCATGTCATGTATATGGGAAAATATTTACATACTAAAGTCTCGAGATACATGCTACACATTTATTAGACTTCCTTGTAAACCATCCACACAAGACATTTGTATTATCTTTTAAGAAACCCTCCTGTAGCCTTGTGGCCTTTTTACAGAACTCACAATTTACTAGATGTTAACTCACGGATTTATGGATTTTTAAGTTTAGATCGGATTTATGAATTTTTAAGTTTAGATAAAAAAAAGACATTACTTGGATGACTTGATCTATGAACAACATGAAGGGCTCAACGGAAAATCATGATAAACACTTACAATAGCAAGCAAGGATGCGATTGAAAGGTGAGATGGCGAAGAACTCGAGATCGTTTCTCCGTGGGGGGTCGAGACTTGATTATAGCGGATCTTGAACTAATTTGGTCATGAAATTGACTAGACAAGAAAGATATTTATGAAAACTAGTTACTTAAGGTTTGAACTTGGTAAACTTACACTTAGATGAGTTCAAATTGAACTAAGATGTCATGAGAATAGTGTTGAACGGAAAACCGTGATGATGCTCGGTTTCGAACGAGCTTGATTGTTGAAGGTTAACCACGCTAGGATACCTTGGAATTCGTTGGATGGGTTGATGTTTTTGGTGGTTTCGGATGGGCTTTCAGAACCTGGAGATGGTGTTTAAGAGTGCAAGTGTTGATTTCTTTAAAATTTGTTTAGTTAGTAATATGGGTGGTTTATATAGGGTGGTGAGGTGGTCTTGGGTGTCTCATTCTTGTTTGCTAACTAAATAGTTATAATACATAAGAGTAGTTTTAGTTAGATTCCATTGGGAACGAATTGGTTCTCTCAAAACCGAATGGAGGACTTCAAAAGTAATCATGACTGTGTGCATGAAAGTTTGGAATACGTATGGTGATAGAATTTTAAAAGGGTAAGCATGCATCCAGGGATGTGATAGTTCATATAGAGAGGAGGAAAATGAATAAATAAAAAAAAACATAGCATTCACAATATAATATAATATTGACACATGCTTTTGGTTGAAGGTGATCTTGATCAACACTCAAAACCCACTTAGTTGGCTGCATGGGTAATCCAAATTGACATGGAGAACCGAGAGTGGGACCTTGGGAATGGGTATGGGAGTTAGAAACAAAAACACTAAATGCTTAGTCATAAAGTCCATTGTGGGGCGTTATACGACACGTGTCATGCCACGTCACACGGGGGCTTTATGGGGCGTTATATCACTGGAGCCCGTAGTCATAAAGCCCCTACCCATCATTACCTAATTATTAATTTTCAATTTTATTAATTAATTATAAAAACCTTGCTTGTTTGTGATTGGTCCAAACTTTGAAAACATCCCCCATACCCGGCGCTATATGCATGGCGCCTCCCCCCTTTTTTTGTCTCATAAAGCCCTTCGTAGTGGTGTTTGGGGCTTTATAGGGGCTTTATGTGGGCATATAGCGCCCCACTACACACAGTCTTATGTCTTGTCTTCACCTTTTGAGACATGATTGGAATTTAAGTTACATTTTAACTTAAATCAACTTGGTGTAGGATTAACACTCATCATTTATATGTATTCCTACTGATGAAATTTTATAAACATATTCCAATAATAACAATAGTAAAAATAATAACAATAACATATGTAAGTATTGGTGTTACGAAAATGTGTAGCACATATATGAATGCGTTTATGTATATTTTTTTTTAGATATGCATACATAGACAAAAGCATATGCTGTCGAGTTCCGGAAATTTTAACACACACAGTTGTGTGTGAAGGTTCAACGACTTGTCGCGATCTAAGACCATAACATACCAACTGATAAAACCAGGCATCGATAAATGTTAATGAAATTTTCAAATTTTATAGTTTAGTACAACCACCAATGTTCGCGTTCGTTTATCAACAAATCACATAACGGCGATTCCATGAGTAACCCATACACGACATGAGATTCATGGACTTGGATAGACACGAGACGACCTAATCACTTAATATTAAGTCTAAATGCACATAATTAATGCATAACGTTATTAATTAGATGTAGATTTACGAGTTGTCACACGCGTGGCGCGAAGGGAAGCAATTTCCAGCTATAAATAGGGGGCAGTGGCACTTGAATTTTGGTGTTACTTCCACGTCCAAATTCACCTTATGCACTGAGTTATAGCAAAAATCGTTCACAGCACACACTAATATCGAAACGCTGCCGCAATCAGGGTAATAACTCGATCGCTATTACGATTCAACGTCCGATCGATTATAACTATCCAACGATAGTCCAGGTGCTTCTCAAATTGAGCTTGTACTTTGATTATTCGTCGTGATTTCGACTTGAATATTAGAGTGCTGTTCGAATTCGGAATATGCTCTGTTATTCGTTGTGAATCCGATTGAATTATCGAGTATTGCACTGATTAATCGTTGTGAAGGTTTAATCTCGTGAATTGACGTAATTGCTGTATTAGTTACTAACCTGTCTGTGTGTGCATTGTGTTAAATTAGGTTTAATCAAGGCTAATCAGTAGGCTTATATCTATTGCTCGTTAATCTGCAATGTGAGTCATTATTCTTTTTAACTATTTTCTCACAGTTTGTGAGTAAGTATTACAAAACTCCAAGTTATTTTCAAGGTTATAATTACAGGGATTAAGTCTTTGTAATCACCAAATTACAGCTGGTATGTGGGGTATTGTGCACATTACTATTTTTTTTCACTCTAGGTGAGTGAGTATCACTCTATGTGAGTGAACCGTCACTATTGGGGCGACGGGACCCAATAGTGGTATGACCACAGTCACAGATCCGGTCGAGTGACAAATACCCATTCTTGATAATTGGTTGATAGAAACATTGTAATCGCTCTTAATACTGTGAATTTATAACTAACGGGTCGTTTTAGAAAACAGAATGATTCACTCAGTATTTCCCCGCTGACAAAACCTTTTTCAAACATGTTTCAGGTGATCTGTGTGATCCACGAAAAGTGCAGTAAAGCACTATCAAGCTCAAGAAGTGGCTCAGTGTAAATAAACCAATAAAACGTGTTTTGAAAAATAAAGATTTCTGTGTGAAATCAACTTATTGTAAATTATGGGATTTATCCCTTAAAACTTTGTGTAATATATTAAACGAGCATTTTACGGTGAAAAAATCCTGTAATAAAAGACTTCCGCTGCCGCATAAATTAAATACCACGGGTATCACTGGACTGCTCGCGGCTCCCGATTCCGTCCAGGGTGGGTCGGGGGTCGCGACAGCTAGCTACCTCGATCGGCTAGCAGTGTCACCGTATCATTCATCCAATCGAACAACACTATTATTTTCTAACCGATCGAACTGCAGCATCACTGACACATTGACTTGTTGACTCTAGCAGATCGGCTAGGATTCTTATTCGATCGACCGACTTTTGCATCCAATCGGCTAGCAACATTTATCCTTTTAAGTCAACTCATTCAGCACTTTGTCAACATTAATCAGCTTTAATCAGTCGTCGGTTCAATCAAGATTTTAGAATTCATGTATCTTGTCGGCCACACTTGCATGAGAGCATTTAATTTTCATTAGTGAATAGATCATTAATTGTGCATGTGAACATAGTTGCTGTCGGCTGCACACACTCATAAGTGTTTCACGTGATGACATATTAACGGACCTATCATGAACAATGTGCACCGACCCACTTTGATGTGAATTAAATTCAAGTATTAAAAATTAATCGGCCCAATCATCAAATAAAGTCTTAACTAGCGGCCCAATGAGAATAGTGTTTCATTACCGTTCAAATGGTCCAATGAGATTTTATAAATGATATAAACTTGCCGCCACTTATGAAAGGTCCAATGAGAATTTAGGGGCTATTGTAGTTGTCGGCCATTCTTTAAAAGGTAACAATTGGTTAGTATAACGGTCTAATGATATTAAGTTCACCGACCCACAAAATCAAAGGCCCAATGAATGATCGTTTAAGTTCATGCATCACTAGTCAACAAAAGTAATTTGTAACACATACAAAAGGAAGCTTGAGGAATAGTGCCACGCAGCTGCGTGGCGCTCCCTCATTGGACCAACAGTTTTACTCTTTTATACTCGTTTTAAAATTACGGTTTCGTCCTTAATTTAACGTAAAAATTATGTTTTTTCCTCTACCTCAAAATGAAAGTATATTCTTTTCACTCGCTCAAAATTACAGTTTTACTCTTTTATACTCGTTTTAAAATTACGGTTTCGTCCTTAATTTAACGTAAAATTATGTTTTTTCCTCTACCTCAAAATGAAAGTATATTCTTTTCACTCGCTCAAAATTACGATTTTGCACTCGGTTTAAGATTATGATTTTATCCCCATATTACAATTTTGACCCCAGCTCAAAATAATTTTTTGCTTTTGCCCGAAACTAAAAATGACGACTTTGCATTTTCGCCCCGTTTCAAAAATTATGATTTCGCCTTCAGTTTAAAATTATATTTTTGCCCGGTTCAAAATAAAACTATGCTTTTCCCCCAATTCAAAATTACGATTTTGCCCTCAGTTCAAAATTTTGATTTTGCCCCAGTTCAAATTAAAAATATAGTTTTGTCACCAGCTTAAAATTACGATTTTGTCCTTAGTGCAAAGTTATATTACGATTTTGTCTCCGGTTCAAATTTATAGTATTGTCATCACTTTAACTTTTGGCAAATTATGATTTTACCCAAGTCAAAAAATACAACTTTGCCCTCGGTTCAAATTACAGTATTGCTATCGTTTTAGTTTTTTTAGCAAAACTATAATAGTTTTTTTTATTAGTTGACTGGATTTAATTTTTTCCCATGTCAAGAAGCTTCCTAAAACTCGCTCATTAATCCTTACAAACTACCGTTTTTCCCTAAGCTCAGAACTACGGTCTTGTCATCATTTTAGTTTTTTTTTTCTCTAACAAAACTATAATAGTGTTTTTTTAATTGATTTAGAATTATGCGGCCATCGCCCCGCAACGCGGGTGGTGGCATTAACTAGTTTGCCTACATAAACAACTACATCAAGAGATCATATGAAGTCATATTTTTGTCCAATTAAATGTTGTTTTAATTCTTTGTCAGACATCATATAATTCACTTTGGTTTTTTACAAAGCATTTAAAGGGTCCATGTGATGTGAATATTGGTGGTCCAATGAGCTTGTATTGATCTTAAAAGATTGTCGGCTATTTTTTTTAATCATTTCATCATTTGCACTATGATTAAATCGGTCATTATAATAGCATCTTAAACAAGTCAGTTTGTTGGGAAGTAATAGGTCTCAAAGTGTCAAAATCCCAACCGATCGGTTAAGTTTTGTCCTCTTGTGCCAACCGATTCAAAGCGTGTTTGTGTAGTGTATTCATTCGACTAGCCTAGCCGTTCGGCTAGGCCAACCGAACGAACAGAAGCTTGTCATTTTGTGATTCTTTTCAATACACCAACCGATCGGCTAGCAAGTTTCCGACTGATCGAACAGCTTCAAAACACCAACCGATCGAACAACACCTCTGTCCGATCGACCAGCATACTGTCCGATCGATCAACTTCTCATCCGATTCAAATTGTTGGATAATTTTTTGAACTAATCGTTTGTTTACGTGATTGATTCAGGTGATTCGAGGAGATTCAAGGAGAAAGCATCATGGCTGAAGAATTTTACAACACGTTCTACAACGCGTTTACATCAGATTCGTCTGAGACATCAACCGTCACACCGAAGTCAATACCAAAAACGATCAATGATAACATCAAACATGATAACTTCTACGGAACACATTCTAAACCACCAACGCTCGAAAGTATTGAAGACTACACTTGGTGGAAAGAACGGTTCATTAACTGGGCGAAAGCATATGCGCATGAAAGCTGGTTCTGTCTAGAGTATGGATACGAAAAGCCAAAAGATGACAAAGGTGAAGAACTATCGTTCAAAAGATTCTCCAGAGATGACAAAGCAGGATTTGCCGCCGAACAAAGGATGATTGCATTGATACAGTCAGCAATTAGGAATGATATATTTGCATTGCTTAATCATAGTGGGTCATCCAAATCGGTTTGGGAAGCTTTACGTGTTAAAGCTGAGGGAGGCAAACAGATAAAAAAGAACAACATCGCTTTACTTAAAAAGGAATTTGATCTTTTTGATGGTTTAAAAGGAGAATCGGTGAGGCAAATGATAGAGAGATTCTGTCACCTTAAAACGAGCTTGAACGTTTTAAAATTGACAAAACAAGAGAGGAACTTATAGATAAAGTGATTGAAGCGTTACCACGAGTTGATCAGTGGCAAACGTTTGTTTTTATCTTAAAAATGATGCTTCATACGATGAAATTTCTCTTGATTCTTTGTTTGAAAAGATTGAAAGTCATGACTTGGAGCTACAAAAGCAAAGCAAGATGACTGGTTCTTCACATCAACAGAATGTTGGATTGTACTACAAAGGCAGTGTACCTTCTGATAAAGGCGTTGGTTCACCAAAGACAGCATTCAGTGGTGAAAAGATGAAGGAACCACAAATAACGTCAACAAGTCATCATTCTGGATATCATTCATCCTCACAAACTAGTTCTGAAGATGGAGAGGAGGTTTTGTGCAACATTGCTCTTAAACTAAAGAATTCTCCTTCGATGAGCATCAATGCAAAAAATGAGCTTTCTTGCATCTGTTCTGGAATCATATGAAGGTCTTGTAGCTGGAAAAATCGGTAATTCTGAATTTACAAAAGAAGACTACGACCAGATTGATCCAGAGGAAATGGAACTTAGTGATATTCGTTGGTGTTTGGCAAGCTGCATTCGGAGAGCTCAAAGATACATGGAAATTACTAGGAAACAATCTCTTGGAGGTCCATCAACGAAGCTCGGATTCGACAAGTCAAAAGTGACCTGCTTCAGATGCAAGCAAAAGGGTCATTTCAAAAGAGAGTGTAAGAATGCTAAAGTTGCTGAAGTAAATGAACGTCCTTTCAATGATGATTATTATCGAAAGGCAATCTACCACCGAAGCAGAGAAGAGCCGAAATTGATCGAAGATAAACCCAAGGAGAAATCAAGAGCCTGTTTTGTCATTCATGATGATGAAGGCTTTGACTGGAGTGAAATTTGTCCAGAAGAAGATCGTTTGGAGAATGTTCGAAAAATAGCTCATGGCAGGGCTATAACAGAGAAAAGAAAGTTTGTTTTTGTTGCTGAGATTCAAGATGAAAACAAAGACAAAGACACTGCTGAAATCTGTAAAGAAAACAATGAAGAAAAAGAAAAAGTTGAGATCAAGGAGAAAACTCGGGAAGAGATCTTGAGTGAGAAAACTTATCGAGAAAGAAACATTGTTTTCAACAGAATAGATGAGATGTAGGAAGAGTATGAAAGTGTTGGCAACAACAGAAGATGGGATAAGAAGAGAGAGTGTTACTACAACAGAGAAGGAGAACCGGTTGTTCCAAAGAAATACATAATTTTTGATGATGTTCTTCTTGTTGTCCCGTTGAGAGCCGAATACTACAGAAGGGTGATGAAAGATGATGCATACGTTAAACAGTATGAAAAAGATATCAGATATGCTATGCTGTCATGTTTGAGAAAAAGGGATGAGGAAAGAATTAAGAAGAGTGTTGAAGAAATGGTGAACAACCTGAAGAAGAATGCTGAAGAGGTTAACACAGAAATTGTGAAAGAAGCTGTTTCTGTAGAACAGCAGATTGAAGAAGAGGTAAAAGAAGAAGAAAAGAAGGATGTGAAGTCAGAAGTTGATGAAGTTGGTGAGAGAGTCAGTGTTGAAGAAAAACAAGATGATGCTGATCAGAAGCAAAAAGAAGCTACTGAAGACACCGAAGTGCCAATCACTGAGGTAAATTCTGATTCTAAAAACCTGAAACTAATTGTTCAGTGCAAGAAATGCATGGAACTGTGCAGAGCTTGTGGTGAAAAAGATGAGCAATTCAGAACAAGAGATCTTGAGTTCACAAAAATTGAAAACATTTTCAAAGAAAAATGCAAAGAGATGTTAGAAAAAGAAAAAGTTTTTAAAGAAAATGATGAAAAACTTTCAGAAAGATGTAACAAATTAGAGAAAGAAAATGAAGTTTTGAAAGAAAATGTTTTGAAAATAACAAATGAATGCGAACAAAAAGAGATTGCTTGTCAAGAAATGAAAAGGGAATATGACTCAATGAAATTATCATATCACATTAGAAAAGAGTCATATGAAAAAGTAAAAGATGAAATGAAATATGCTCAATCAAGAATGAATTACTTATGTGAAACAACCAAAGAACTTAAACGAATGTATGCTATAAAACAAGATGTTGTTAATTCCTATATTGAGGATGTTGCTAAGCTAAAGCAACAGATTGTTGATTTAGAACATGAAAACAACAAGTTAAAAAGTTATCATGTGTCGTCATATGTGCTTGAACGAATTTTCAATATAAAACCGGGTGATGGTGAGTCTGAGCAGAACAAGAAAGGCATTGGCTCAGAGTTTCATAAAGTTCCACCACCGGAAAAGTTTGCATTTTATGATGAGGAAAAGGTCGAAAAAGCTTTCAACATGGTAGACCAATTGCCAGACAACATTGACATAACCTATTCCAAATCTGATGATTCTCATGATTCAGAGGTGGTAGGTAAAGTCGTTGAAAGTGTGTTGAACGAAGAGTCAGTTGATACAGGTAAATCTGAATCACAGGATGAAGATGAAGGAAATCTTCATGATGGATATCTGAAGAACACAAAATCCGAAAAAAATTTGAATGATGATTCAAAAGGATTGGTTTATACCATGATTGGATCGGACAAATTATTCTTAGATGTTGTATTCCCGATTCAGAATGTGATTTCAGAAAAGATTGACAAAGTTTTCAAGATGGTTGAGATTGAAAAATCTGAAATTCCAAAGTTTGCTGGTAAAGGTCACAAAACTTTTTATAACAAACCTAATTTCAAGAAGTAAAATATAAAGGCTGGGTTGGGTTATAAGAAGAAACAAAATTGGAATAAAAATGAAACTCTGAATTTTCAGGCAAAAATGAACTTTGTTCATGGAACAGCGTCAGAAGAAGAGAAAGAACTAAAATTTAGACGACAGTCTAATGACAAGTTCTTAGCTCAGAAAAAGCAACAACAGGTCAAAGATGTGTCCAAGAGAACATGTTTCAAATGTGATCAAATTGGACATCTTGCTCGCAAGTGTCCAAATCTGAAACCTGTTGGTGTTGAGACGAAAAAGAAGTATGTTTATGTTCAAAAAGAGAAATCTGAAGTTGTGAATCAAAAGTGAACCAAGTTTGAATCAAAGCAAACTTGGAAGCCGAAAATGTCAAAGGATGACTCACAACAAACTTGGAAACCAGTAAAACCCAGACTTAGAACAACACAAAGTTGGAAAACAACTGTTGATGCAACAAAACCAAACCAGTTTTGGAAACCAAAAGTTGTTGTTCAAAATACAAATGTTAAAAAAGAGTCACATTTTTACAAACGAGGGACTCCAAAAGGTCAAACATGGTCTATTAAGAAACAAATGACTTCGGTAAATCATGAAAAAGTTGAAACTAAAGTTGAAAAAGTCTTTGTTCAAAATGACAAAGATTTTCCGAAGCTAAATGATGCATCTTGTGTTGAAATGCCTAAGGTTCAACAGACCTGGGCTAAATTGTTCAAGTGATTGAATTGAGTTGAATGTGCAGGTGCTTCTGAAGAAATCTGAACATCAATCAAAGGAGAATCTAAGCAGCCTGGCACGAGAGGAAGAGGTTGCTGGTCCCTGCGATGGTTAATTAGGGAGTTTGTTTGTTTTCTGTATATAAATAAACCATATTTCAAAAACCCTAAAAAAATTGATTGAAAAATTTAAAAATAAAAAATATGTTTTCATTTTGTCAAAATTTAAAAAATGAAAAATATGTTTGTTTTTAAATTTGTCAAAAATACAAAAATTGGGGAGTAGGAATCGGCATTCTTCTTGAGAAATGTTTTATCAAAGACATTAAGTTGTACTTGATTTAACTTTCGTAATAGTTGATAAAAGAACAAGGTGATGAATAAACCCCGTGTATGAATTAAACAAAACTTATTTTCCGGAAAAACCATTTTGATTAAAACAAACTTAAGTGTTTTGAAATCATAATGGGAAAATAGTTTGTCATCTGGGGAAGTTCTGATTGAATATGCCGAAACCCTCACGGCAGAACAAACATGATTAATTTCACAGGATTGAAAAACGGTTTTCAAACTATAAAAGATCAATGTGTTGTAAATCATGGGAGTACATTATGTTTTCTACAAATCAGTGCATGAGAAGCAGAAAATGGATGGCGAAATAAAGCTATCAGTAATTAGGTTGTCAAATTTTCTTTAAATGGTTTTGAATTTTAGGGGGAGTAAGATATAGATTTTGTCAAAAAAATCCAAAAACATTAGTGTGACAACTCGTACTTTTGACCTTAATTATCGGAAAAAGGTTAAATATTCCAAAGTATTTTATTATTATTATTTATAAATAATAATAACCTGCGACGCGTAAAACATGTAGTTAAACTAATAATTCTAGTCAAGCGGTGTTGATTTAGCATATAAACATTTTAGTATTTTTTTTCCAATTACTCATTTTAAACAGATTAGTATGTATCTAACAACTCGGTAAATATATTTAGAACTTAACCCATATATTTTACTAGATTTGTGAGGTTAAACGGGTTCGTATACGCGGTCTCCACCCAACACACCCACATCTAAACCCTGGCATATACACACATATCTTCCTCTTCATCTCCTAATGATTGTAGGGTACCCAAATTTTTATAACACCACATGACTTAACGGGTAACAAACTAGTTGTGCAAGCCACGAGACGAAATGTAGTCTTTAATGCGCCAGTGTCGGATTAACGAAACTTGTAGGGGGCATAATGTAATTAGTGGAAGTTGTTTTAATTATTTTTGGAATAAGAGACTACAAGTGCAATTTATGTGATTATAAAACACACATCAAAACCCTAGTGCCGTTTCTCAGATTTTCCTCGTCTCTTTTTCTTTCTTTGCGACGCAACAACAACAAGTCAAACAAGTTGGTTTAGTTCCTGTGTTGTATAGAATCGGTCCTGATTCTACGATTGATTCCAAAGAGTTCGATAAGCACTGCATCTAGTCCTCGGATTCATGGTTGGGTGATCGGCAAGGGTTTTGAAGCAGTCTCGGTTCACCGTTTCCTCCCGGATCTCTTCAGGTACGGTCTCGATTCAACCACTATATGGGGAGTGATTCATTAGTTGGTTTGGATCCGTTTATTTGACAACGATGGGTAGGGGTGGTTTTGGTGTTATGGTTATGATGGCGTTAGGTGTTACGGGGTCGGGTGTAGGTGATTGGCATGGAGCCGGTTGGGGCTGTCGTGGTGTTTCAATAGTTGTGCATGGGATGACTATGATGTAGCGTGGTGGTGATGTTGATGTGCAATGGTATGATGGAGGCGTTGGGTAATGACTGCGATGATGGCGGCCGACGGGGTGATGGCTATGCTGGCGTTGAGTAGTGGTGAGGATGACGATGGGTGTGGGGAGCGGGGAAACGCGATGGTGTGCGGTGGCCATTGGTGGCCGCTAATTATGGCGCTGGTCTACGCGTGATGATGAAGGAACTCGGTAGTGAGAAGGGAGTCAGGTTGCGATGAGGAGGAGGATTATGGTTTGCGTTTATGGGTATTCTGTATGAACTAAAACTAAAGAGAGCGAGCACATGAATTTTGGGTGGCGGCTGAGTGGATTTAAATGAACAATAATTGAAGCAGCCAAGCACACATGTGGAACAAGATGATATCTGTTGTCGTTGATTTTGAAAGAATAACATAAGCAAGCAAGCAAGCAAGCAAATAGCTCTACAAAATCTACGTGAATCAAAAATTAAAAAGTAAGCAAGCTAGCACACATGAGAATTATTTAACCAAGCATACATACACCTTAATTCTCTTTCTTGTTTTTAATGGTTTTCGTTGTCGAATATCGGGTCAGTTGTTTAACGAAAGTTCTTAATGGTCTAGGGTTCGTTCTTTCTTACAATTTTTGAGTCTTTTTGGTGGAGAGCTTTACATTCGAGGTGAGTTCTAATCCTTTTTTTTAAATGTTTTCGGGGCAATCTAATTAATCACGTTGTGAAACTTGGCTTGTTTGCGTTAGACTTTAAGATGTCATTTACTTGTAGTAGGACACACGGGGGTTGGATAATTCAAGCATCAGGGATTTGCTTGAGTCTATTTACTATATGAAGTATTATGCTATGCACACCAGGTGAGTTCATCTCTCTTGAGCATGCGTCTCGGTGGTTGGGACAGTCAGTGGGTATCCCAAGGAGGGATAAGTCTTTTGGGTAAAAACGGGAATGTTGGATAATATACTCTTCCTATCACCTTTAAAGTCCCTCCGTGTTGTTTGGTTACCTGAGATGTAACATGGTATTAGTTAGTAGCGCTACTTAGGTTTGGCAACCTCACCCCGTACCTGGGAGGACGGGTGTTGAACTAATGACCTAGTCATGACCAATGCTTTGATAGGAGCATTGGAGAAAGGGCAAAATAATCAGAAGCCGTCTTGTATTCGGGGTATTATCAACATTGTTTTCAACATTACTTTCGGAATTAAATTCAATGGATTAACTAAACACTTGGTAACCAACGTTTTTGTAAAACTATGAACTCACCAGCGTTGTCTGATACACTTGTTGCATGCTCACAGGTCTTTAGATGTCATGGATTGGAACTTGCTGTCTGGTGTAGCCAGGAGTGGTCATGGGTCGACTGGAATGATTCATGTGATTGAATTATGAATAGTATACATTGGTTTTGAAACAGATTAACTTCGGTCTACTAATTGCTTCCGCTGAACATGTTGGTTTTCATTTAAACTTTTTAATGGTATTTTTCATTAATAATTAAGGATTTTATTTATAAACTTGTATGGGTTCAATGTAATTAATGGCTCGTGGTTGATACGTCACACGCCTAGCAGGGACTTTCCCTAGGTGGTATTTTGGGGGTGTGACAGTTTGGTATCAGAGCCACTGGTTATAGTGAACTAGGTTTAAAACGATTTTTATAAAACCAGACTATAACCGAACAGTTCTGAAATCGACCATGACACTCAGCTCCAGATTGCAAGGTTTGTTTTTCATTTACTTTATGTATTACATGCCTAGCGCACACCTACTTATGACATTGCATATGGCTACACACTCAGCACTATAGTATGATTACATGTAATTATTTGTCTACATTATGATGCATTGTTAGTATGGCATAGTCTCTTGACTTTTGTGATCTTTACCATTTTGACAACGTTCGTTTTCCTACTCGAATCTAAGGAACCTTTGGACAGAAGCTAAGAGGAACTGAGATGAACATGCAAATTACATTATCGTTATGGGTGCACACATAATAATAATGTGGGGTGCATGTGATTCCCAGTGAGGCTTAGCAAGTGTGAAAGGGGTTCTGACCCATTATCCGACATAATTGGCAATTCAACAAGCCATAGGAGTCACAACGATGATTGATTATTACTCAATCGTGATCCTTACTTTTTCCACCGTTCTTGTGGATGCATGTGAATCCTTGTGAAACCCTGCGTGTGAATAAAGTGTCCTAACCTGTGAATTCCTCGTTTAAAACTTATACCATTAGTAGAAGTTCTCGTAAACCACTCAGCGGTTAACTGGTATCGTTAAACCTCGTAGTTAGTTGACAGGCGCAACTATTAGACTGGAGATGTTCTCGGGCACATTGAGCTTTCATCAATGGAATCCCTCATTATATGTTTTAATCGATGTAAGCGTCTTAATGAAACTAAGATTATCACTAGAACCTGTTGCTTTGATCGAAACTCTACCAGAATCGAAGAGTAAGCCTTTCAGCATCAGCTTATAAACGAAACATGAAGAATCCCTCGTACGCTTACACTTTATCCTTTACACACACCTGTAATTTTTTTTTTCTTTTCCTCTGACCACATTACTCTGTCATGCGGCTAATTCTCATTCTAACTGGAGGTACATCCCAACATATTTAACTTAACAAGTGGAATTCCCCAAAACGGTTCCATCATCTCAGGAACATTAGAAGACAGAGATACAAGCTAATCAACACCCAGGTCAATGCGATGGCCTACACAATAATCTTACCCCTAATATTGCTAGATTCGTTATTTTCTAAGCAAATCTATCCCCTAGCTTTTGTACTGGTCAATGCTTACTGTTTATGTGATAACTGATTTCAGTTGTCGGCGTAGATAAATCTCTCATTCCATTGTCATGGTCACACTACATCTTTGATTCCCTACCCATAAACTCCCAGGGAATTGTGCTCTAATTTAAAAGAATCCGACAAACTCACCTCTTGATCCTTATTATTATCATACCATTTTATAACATATTTTCACGTCCTTGAAATGAAACCTCTTGGCGACGTATGTGATGCTCCTAATTCATGCATACGTTTTAGTTCAATCTTTCAAACTCGTTTGCATACATGTTCGAGTAATTACATGCCCAATTTCATGCATGAAAGTTAGTGAATCTATTCTTAGTCATATACTCGCAAGCTCGACGACTGTGGAGTACACTTTGACTGTTCTGGAGCACAACGAATTCGATGAACCATTGCTTTTCTACAAAATTCTTATTGCGTTAACACCTTCAATGTGAAATTCCAACGACCGGTAGCGTCACTCTATATCTACTTATACCGCTTGTGTGTACAACCAACTACACCGTCATCATCGGATTCATTATTTTACTAGTGATTCTAAAACAATTATGTGGAACAGATTGGTGATAGTCACGTCTTGGTATGTTCTTCGCGTCTTATCTTGTTGTGGTAAAATGGATATCATAGTTCTTGTCTAACCCTGTGGTACGCTAATTCTCTTTTGTCTAAATCTCTCTCTACGAACATCAATCAAGAAGCAACAGGCCATACTTAAGTTCATTAAGTGTAGGAGCATAAAATAAAATTTCTACTTCCGTGAGGTATGCCGAAGTCAACACCCTTTTCCGTGTGAAAGCACCATGCTTATGTATAGCTTCATCAACCTCTTTGTTTAATACCTGTACCTCGTTAACCGAAAGTTGGTCATCTATTACAATCAACTACAGCCAAAATATCATGATCCGTATCACCCGGAAACCCCCTTCCTTCTGTATGAACTTGTGAAGATGCTAACATTTCGAGATAAAGGGGCATAATGTCTGACTTGAGTTATCATGTGGTCTGCTGATAAATTTATCTGAAACACTTGTTTTAAGCAATTTATATTTTTTTTTTCTCGAATCGTTGCGTATGATGGCATCACCACTATTATTTGGTAGCGGTGACTGCACCATTTCTGATCTCCGGTAGCGATACCACATAACCACGAATCTCCCTAACCCTTACTTTGGATTATCTTCACCACGGTTACGTTGAGTATGTCCTCGGTAGTGTTCCCGGCACACGTGATTCTAGAATTTGAGTAATTCGGTCCTTTAATAAACTACCTTAACACAATTCCAGTTTGGTTTATTTCATCGACCTTTCTTTTATGACGTATGACATTCGTGTCCATTCGGGCAACCCCAAAATATACATTAGATACACGAGCTTCGTGAAGTGTTGACTACTTATTATTCAGATCCCTCCATGAAAACTAGTTACTGCCTCTTTCAAGTCACTCAAATCCAAACATGTAAAGCTCACCTAAACTATATTTTGTGCAATACCCCCCCTCCCCGGCCATACATACTAAATAAATCAGTCAGCGTCATGCGTCATATTCGATGAATGACATACTGGTGTTCCAACTCTTGTGAGCATCTTCCGTGCTTAACACAACTTGTTACAACATTCTTTATTATGGAGCTCCCATTTACTCAACTTACATTTCTACCTAAAACCAAGTACGAATTGACATGTAGCAGTATATTTTTCCCCTTTGTTAGCCTAACTTAATCTCCATTCGAAATCACCATGCAAGGATTCATTTCGACACCTCACGACCTCTTCAAGCCATAGTGGCTTCACCTGCTAAAATTCTTATTACTGGTGTCACCTCCATGACAATAGCTATACTTGGTTACTAAACGGTGTATTATTCCATCTTATTCGTGAAAAGGAAATTGAACCACCAGCATTCAATACCATGGTACCATCTTGAAATTACGTCATTTCTTTATTTCTGTGTATACTTACATTATAAGCGACCGCCTATAACTCTTGATAGTCGCACTCATGTGCACCTTCCCCTGCTGAAATCGATTTGTTGCTTCGACTATTGACTATTCTATACCTATATATAATCCCTTGTAACTAGTTAGGATAAACCATTGAATCTTATTCGTCATCACGTGTCGTCTCAATCATGTGGTCTGACCATATCTTATCTCGTTGTACCGTCAAATTCTTGTCGCTCTCTTTATCAAGGAACTGGCAAACTTCATCTTAAAGTATCACAATCTAAATTTTCGGGACGAAAATTCTTTCAACAAAGGGATGATGTTACACCCAACATTTTCAGGTTAAAAACGTTAACACAAAATCCGTTATCTCAAACATTAATTTATGCATTACACTTGAGTAGGGTTAATTAAGTGTGTCAGTTATTAAACAAACACTCGTGTAATGGTAATTCAGGGAATTACGAAATCAATAACGAGTATGTACTCCAACATTGGCGAACAACCTGAATACTATTCTCGGACAAGTACTATACATATATATATATATATATATATATATATATATATATATATATATTAAGTGAATTTATGTTTTATGTGGCTTATATATTCATTTTGTAAACTTACGTGAAATCGCGTATATTTACGAGTAACAACGTGTTATTGATGAATACATAACTAGAGTATAGAGTCCACCTTAGCCTAAATTTCGAGGACGAAATTTCTATAACATGGGGAGAATGTGACAACTCGTACTTTTGACCTTAATTATCGGAAAAAGGTTAAATATTCCAAAGTATTTTATTATTATTATTTATAAATAATAATAACCTGCGACGCGTAAAACATGTAGTTAAACTAATAATTCTAGTCAAGCGGTGTTGATTTAGCATATAAACATTTTAGTATTTTTTTTTCCAATTACTCATTTTAAACAGATTAGTATGTATCTAACAACTCGGTAAATATATTTAGAACTTAACCCATATATTTTACTAGATTTGTGAGGTTAAACGGGTTCGTATACGCGGTCTCCACCCAACACACCTACATCTAAACCCTGGCATATACACACATATCTTCCTCTTCATCTCCTAATGATTGTAGGGTACCCAAATTTTTATAACACCACATGACTTAACGGGTAACAAACTAGTTGTGCAAGCCACGAGACGAAATGTAGTCTTTAATGCGCCAGTGTCGGATTAACGAAACTTGTAGGGGGCATAATGTAATTAGTGGAAGTTGTTTTAATTGTTTTGGGAATAAGAGACTACAAGTGCAATTTATGTGATTATAAAACACACCAAAACCCTAGTGCCGTTTCTCAGATTTTCCTCGTCTCTTTTTCTTTCTTTGCGACGCAACAACAACAAGTCAAACAAGTTGGTTTAGTTCCTGTGCTGTATAGAATCGGTCCTGATTCTACGATTGATTCCAAAGAGTTCGATAAGCACTGCATCTAGTCCTCGGAATCATGGTTGGGTGATCGGCAAGGGTTTTGAAGCAGTCTCGGTTCACCGTTTCCTCCCGGATCTCTTCAGGTACGGTCTCGATTCAACCACTATATGGGGAGTGATTCATTAGTTGGTTTGGATCCGTTTATTTGACAACGATGGGTAGGGGTGGTTTTGGTGTTATGGTTATGATGGCGTTAGGTGTTACGGGGTCGGGTGTAGGTGATTGGCATGGAGCCGGTTGGGGCTGTCGTGGTGTTTCAATAGTTGTGCATGGGATGACTATGATGTAGCGTGGTGGTGATGTTGATGTGCGATGGTATGATGGAGGCGTTGGGTAATGACTGCGATGATGGCGGCCGACGGGGTGATGGCTATGCTGGCGTTGAGTAGTGGTGAGGATGACGATGGGTGTGGGGAGCGGGGAAACGCGATGGTGTGCGGTGGCCATTGGTGGCCGCTAATTATGGCGCTGGTCTACGCGTGATGATGAAGGAACTCGGTAGTGAGAAGGGAGTCGGGTTGCGATGAGGAGGAGGATTATGGTTTGCGTTTATGGGTATTCTGTATGAACTAAAACTAAAGAGAGGGAGCACATGAATTTTGGGTGGCGGCTTAGTGGATTTAAATGAACAATAATTGAAGCAGCCAAGCACACATGTGGAACAAGATGATATCTGTTGTCGTTGATTTTGAAAGAATAACATAAGCAAGCAAGCAAGCAAGCAAGCAAATAGCTCTACAAAATCTACGTGAATCAAAAATTAAAAAGTAAGCAAGCTAGCACACATGAGAATTATTTAACCAAGCATACATACACCTTAATTCTCTTTCTTGTTTTTAATGGTTTTCGTTGTCGAATATCGGGTCAGTTGTTTAACGAAAGTTCTTAATGGTCTAGGGTTCGTTCTTTCTTACAATTTTTGAGTCTTTTTGGTGGAGAGCTTTACATTCGAGGTGAGTTCTAATCCTTTTTTTTTAAATGTTTTCGGGGCAATCTAATTAATCACGTTGTGAAACTTAGCTTGTTTGCTTTAGACTTTAAGATGTCATTTACTTGTAGTAGGACACAGGGGGGTTGGATAATTCAAGCATCAGGGATTTGCTTGAGTCTATTTACTATATGAAGTATTATGCTATGCACACCAGGTGAGTTCATCTCTCTTGAGCATGCGTCCCGGTGGTTGGGACAGTCAGTGGGTATCCCAAGGAGGGATAAGTCTTTTGGGTAAAAACGGGAATGTTGGATAATATACTCTTCCTATCACCTTTAAAGTCCCTCCGTGTTGTTTGGTTACCTGAGATGTAACATGGTATTAGTTAGTAGCGCTACTTAGGTTTGGCAACCTCACCCCGTACCTGGGAGGACGGGTGTTGAACTAATGACCTAGTCATGACCAATGCTTTGATAGGAGCATTGGAGAAAGGGCAAAATAATCAGAAGCCGTCTTGTATTCGGGGTATTATCAACATTGTTTTCAACATTACTTTCGGAATTAAATTCAATGGATTAACTAAACACTTGGTAACCAACGTTTTTGTAAAACTATGAACTCACCAGCGTTGTCTGATACACTTGTTGCATGCTCACAGGTCTTTAGATGTCATGGATTGGAACTTGCTGTCTGGTGTAGCCAGGAGTGGTCATGGGTCGACTGGAATGATTCATGTGATTGAATTATGAATAGTATACATTGGTTTTGAAACAGATTAACTTCGGTCTACTAATTGCTTCCGCTGAACAAGTTGGTTTTCATTTAAACTTGTTAATGGTATTTTTCATTAATAATTAAGGATTTTATTTATAAACTTGTATGGGTTCAATGTAATTAATGGCTCGTGGTTGATACGTCACACGCCTAGCAGGGACTTTCCCTAGGTGGTATTTTGGGGGTGTGACAGTTAGAAAATTTGAAAAAGCCAAAAACATGATAAAATTCAAAAATTGAGTTTTTGTGTAAAAAGAGGAAATGATAGTACATCAGTAGACAATCACAGTACGCCAAAGAATTATAATGCTATAATGTGATAAACGGTCTCACCGATGATATGCCAGTAGATTTTTACACACTTAGAAATTGTTTTCGAGATATAAACCTAAATTTCAAACTTACTTATTTCGTGGGGAACATCTCTCGGATATATAGATAACCCCTGAAATCTTGTTTGAAAGGTCTCTTATTCTGATATACTAGGTTTTTATACTCAATGATGTCTGGGGTATTATTCCGGGACTTCTGCTGAATGGAAGTTTTGACCTAGTCCTTGGATAATACTTTCCGCAAATGCTTGAAACATAGCATAAGCCCTCAGCTGATTAAACAATAAAATTGATAATCATTGCTGTTGTAGCTAAAAGATCCTCTAAAGGGGACATACCGAAAAGTCGAAGCTGATATCTCTCTGCGCATACGGAAGTATCGACCTGAGATCCCTCGGCCCTCGCATTTAACCCCTAATTTATGTACAGATACCGTTGTAGTATATTCTCCTGTAAGACTGAATATTGGGATCTGGATACGGGAGTATATTCTGAGGTGGGACACGCGAATAAGTTTAAGTTCTTAAAACACTAATCTCGTATCTCGAATCAATTGAAGTTTGTGTGAAAATTTAAATGGATCAATTTGAATCGTTTAGAACTTAAAGTGTTTAAAGCTCAACGGTACTAGTGATTTGTCATAAACTGATATGATCCTCTGACACGAACTCAAACAAAAATATTTTCTGTAAATATGTTTGTACATATTTCTTTACTGCTTTTTATTTTTCAGAAAAATACAAAAAGATTTTGATTTCTGCTTTATTTTCGACAACCGATGTCTGAATGCTACGTTTCAAAATCTAAGTATGCTAATCGTGTTTCTGAAAATAAATCAAGTTCATTAATTTGAAACTTGAAATTTTAAAATTAAAAATCAAAAACAGCTTGTGATATCTCCAAGGTCATTAGTTTGGACTTGGATGATCAACCGTGAAGGATTTGGATGCTCATATTGTTAAAATCTGTAAAAGAGTCAGTTTTCGATTTTGGATGCTTAAATACTGCCAAAACTTTGAAGCTTTTTGATAGGGGGAGAGAGTCAAGATAATCCTGGATATATTCATATTATTATATCTTAAAGACAGGATCTTGATGTAGAAAGTTTAAAAGAGCCAGAATACGATTTCTGGACAATTTCAAAACATTGTCACTTATAAACGTATGAGTGTTGCAGATGTTATTCCAGACTACGATCCCGACAGCCAAGTCTGAGGAGGAGTCTGAAGACGAGCTCAATGCAAACGGAAGCATGTAAGGAGCCAGGTATCGCTCCTGGAAGAGCTTGTAACTGGAAAGCCAGGTGTCGATCCCAAAAGCACGAAAGCTTGACGAAAGGGGGAGCCTGAAGAGTTTACCGAAAGGGGGAGCTGAAGCTGAAGACAGATCCACGGGGATTCTGTTCGAGCAAGAGGGAGTCTGTATTTGCTGAAAAACATGTTAAGCTTAAAGAAGACTCAAAAGAGAGAGAAAGAAAAGTCGCTACTAGCTTGACTACGGATTGACTACGGCAATATCCAAGGGGGAGTCTGTTAGTGCATTAATGTCTATCGACTCCGTCATTTCCATTAGTAGTAGAAAAAGAAAAATTATAGGCTTTATATTGTAAAATATAGAGAAAAAAGCAAGGTGGCATAATTGTAAATAAGGAAAGATTCCTTATTGCCTTGGCCTATAAATATAAGCCTTAGGCTTAGAGTTTAAGACTTTTTTCACTTTACTCATTTGGAACTTTGGAGAAGATAGGACCTAGAGAGAAAAACTAGAGAGAGAAAGTGACATCGTGATTCAGGTGCTTTGTACGTTTTCATATTCGTCAATAGAATCACAGATTATATTACATCTCGTGTGTTCAGTCACGTTCGTGTATGGATTCCGCACGTCACACGTTCGGTTACGCAATCATTTCGGATTCAAAACCGGTCCTAACAGAAAGATCCTACATGGATTTTGGAATTTGAGTAACGAGAGGTGTTCCGACACCTTGCACTAGGCATGCTTAAGTCGATACACAAGGTAGAAATTTCATGAGGTTGAGGCGCTAGATATGCCAAGGCGACACATGAAGCAGGATTTGAAGGTTTGAACAACAGTAGGGTTTATAACAGCTTTGCTTTGGATTGCAAAGTGGCACATGTCAATCAAATGTCTCCATCGCCCATCGTGGGTATACTTGAAACAGGGTATTTGATTCGGATGATGACGGCTACATTGATTGCAACAAGGAGCAGTTCCCTTATACGGTTTCATACCTAAGGCGAGTCATGGTGATAGCTAAATCGACGGTCCTCTGGAGTATGACGCCTATTTGCTGGGTAACTGCAGCACCTGGTTCAGACATTTAAGTGTTGTTGCGATGAAGAGGCATCTTGAAGACAATGTAAGACATAGGAGGAAACAAGCGAAAGATAGTCAAAAGAAAATGACAACGCATGAAGATTGTGACCATTTGTTTGTTACCAAAGGCAAACAAATGAGACAGTGACTAATCAAAGTAAGCGGGTCAATATAATGTATCACGAAGACGTGCTCGCCTATAATTGGACACTCACCCCAAGAGTTCCCAGGTAAGAGTGACTGGTCCGATACTGCGGATTTGTACAAACACTCTAGCCTTAGACAGGTGACCCAGGGTACAGGCATCCACCCTTCCAGTTTGCACGTGTTCACATTATAATACCCAAACTTTGACGGGATCTTTGAAAACTTAAAGGATTCGAAACCTTGTAACAAAGGATTCAAAACCTAGTAATCAATCATCCTAGAAGAGATGATTAGTTTTCAAAGCGGATTCGAATTTTGTGTTCTCGTTGTGGCTGCAATGGTATTGTTTTATGACTAAACGCAAGTAAACTCGCGTTAGGGTCCAAGGAAGGTTATAGACTAGGTCAAAGCATTACTAATAACCTAATTCCCTATAACCATTGGCTCTGATACCAACTTTTCTGTCACACCCCGACCACGTAAAACAACAAAACGTGGCGGAAACGTCGGGGAGTGTTGTAACAGAATCATTGTTTCACAACCATGGATTAAACAGTTTTGTTTTATTGAACTATTGAACTAAATGTTTTGCTACAAATTAGATAAATACAACTATTATCTTTCAAGTTTTAAAGTCGCTAAGGCCTTGTCCATTCCTATCTGAGAGTACACCAATATCATCATCAAGCATCATCAACTATTGTACCTGAAACAAATGTGAAAATAGGTATGTGAGCATAAAAATGCCGGCGAGTACATAGGTTTTGTATGAGTTCCAGATTCATGGCTCGTTTTACATGTTGCAATACTTATTTAAAAACCTTGTTTTGAAAAGTGTAGTATTGCGACATGATTAACCAACTCAAATCAAATTGGTTACATAAATCCCGTAGCCATGATTCTTAACACCAAAACATTTGTTTAATTAAATCCAGATTGTAAATCGTTTTTGGAATAAAAACTCAAATAATATATATATCGTCTGAAAAACCTTGTAATATAACTTTGTTTTGTTAACCATTGCCCAAGTGATCTAGATAACGCAACAATATATAATGTGTTAAAAGCACTTATATATAGGAAGAACCAGCGGCGTATCCACCATGCCTTTAACACATTACACCCGCCCCGTTACCTAATCACTTCCCTAACCCAACGGTTCAAACAGATTTCAAACGGTTCATGTCAATCAACGGTTACAAACGGTTCACATAGTCAAGTAGCCACAAACGGTTCACATAATCAAATGGTTACAAACGGTTCACATAATTCAATGGTTACAAACGGTTCACATAGTCAAGTATCACAAACGGTTCACATGATCAAACGGTTACAATGGTTCACATAATCCAATGATTTCAAACGGTTCACATAGTCAAATGATCACAAACGTTTCACATGATCAAACGGTTACAACGGTTCAAAATGTAAAACAATGTGTCCATATGCTGGGTGAGCATATGCGACAAAATGTAGTATATGGAAATCAATGTGCTAGCATGTTAAGTGAACATACATAGCAAAAGATAACGAAATCATGTACTATAGTGTACTATTGATCATAGTAAATATATGACATAAAAACATGGGAAACATGAAAGTATCAAGTACGCACATGTGTTCCACCCCAAAGCAGTTTGAAAACAGTAAAAGAGGGGACTATGTACTCACTTGGGGGTGCTTAGAAGTCTTGAACAACAACCAAGCAAAGCTAGAGGGATCACGGAATCAAACGGCACCCTATATAGGTAACTATGTAAATAACTGAACCTAAATCGGGAGATCGGTAAGAATAAGGTTTCGTAAACCAAATGAGTGTTGGAACTCATATGATATGGTTTAACAAAGCCTATATTCAAAAAAGAAACCTAACCTAAGTGCTTTCGACCCGTTACGACCCGTTTAGGTAGCTTACGCTACTTTTACGCGTCGTTCGCGTAAAACGCGTTCGAGACTAACTAGTCCTATGACAAGTATTGTATGCCTAAACATGTTTATTTATATTGCATAATCAGTTAAGTGACAAATGTTTAGGTTACAAATGCTTAAAATCCATTTATGCATTAAAAAAGGCATTTTGGTAATTTTCCTAAGGCATATAAACTACCTATCATACAACTACTTAAACTATGTGACCATAAGGTATAACCTCGGAAGGTTATTTCCTACGAAACTATGGTCACTAAACATGCTTGGTCAGATCCTAATGATCGACCAAACGGGTCGAGTTCTGTTAGGATCGGTTTGCTGACCCAAATAAGTCGATCAGAGAGGTTTTGATCAGATTCCGGTGCGGAAAACAAGAATCTGACTTAGTAACAGCTTGACCTTCACTTAAATCACTGATTGTATTGATTTGACACTGATTACAATCAATTCTCACACCGGCAGCACTTCGGCATGGATTACAAGGAGATAACTACTGATTTCGCTCATAAGAACCCTATTTATAGGGTTGGGATTTCGCTCGAAACCACATGATACACAAGGAGCGAAATCAACATGTTGTGATTTTGCCCGAAATCACCTAAAATACCCTAGGAGCGAAATCACTCCTATGAGCGAAATCAGACACTTAACACACTAACTCTTCCTATTTTCTCGATAAACGTGCCCTGATCTATACAATGATATCTAAGACTCGATACATGATGAAGTCGACAGATGTAGAGCACTAACAGACTCCCCCTCAGATGTTGACGAGTTGCACGTGTCGAGTCTTCTCAAACTTCAGTCTTGATCAGTCTCTGGGCTTCTCTCTCTTCTCATCTTCAAATTGTCTTTAGACTTCCCATTGCGATATGCTGGCATTCTTCTAGTTCATCAGCATCATCAGCTTTAGGATTGTTGACTGGCTAACACAGGTACATGATCGTTATCCTAGCTCAAGTTTTGTCTTCAGAATCGAAACCTGGCACATTCTCTATCCACAGAGTCCTCAGGTGTCGAAATCTGGCTCTTATTTTGTTCAGGATCGATAACCCAGCTCATATTAACCTGCATAACCTCTACCTCAAATTCACATTTCAAATATAGAATATATGCACCAATAATGACTCACCCTCATATCAAACTCAGAATTTTGATGAACCACTTGAAAGGTTGGATTTTGAAAGCATTTAATTTCAAATTACACACTCCCCCTCAAACTTTGCTCATCATGTTTAGCACTCAGAATTTTGAAAACCGGCTTTTCAATATCTGTTGTCGAAATTTTTTTTAGTTTTTCAAAATTTTATGCTAAAAAACACACTAAAATCTTTTTGGATTTTTGAAATAAGAGAAATGCAGTAAAGAAATATTTACAGACACTATTTTTGTGAGTTTGTGTAAGAAGATCATATCAGTTTATGAGACACGTCACTAACACCGTTAAGCCTATTTCATTTTAAGTTCTAAACAATTCACCTAGATTGTCAGTATATTTGTCCATTTAAATTTTCACACAAAGTTCAACTGTTTCGAGATACGATATTAATATCTTAAGATACTAACTTATCCGTGTGCCCCACTACTTGAATATACTCCCGTATCCAGATCCCAATATTCAGTCTTACAGGTGAGTATACCACAGATGATATCTGTAAGGGGTTAGGTGCGAGGGCCGTGAGAGCTCAGGTCGATACTTCCGTATACGCAGAGAGATGACGGCTTCGACTTTAGGTGTGTCCCCTTTAGAGAATCTTTTGTTTCAACAACAGTGACTATCAATTTTATTTTTTCATCAGCTTGCTGAGGGCTGCGCTTTTTCAAGCATATGCATAAAGTATTATACGGGGACTAGGCCATTGCTTCCGCAAAATCAGAAGTCCCGGGATAATACCCCAGATATCATTGAGTATAAAGACCTAGTATCTCAAAAAGAAGGACCTTTCGAACAAGATTTCAGGGGTTACCTATATATCCAAGAAGTTGTTACCCACAGAATAAGCAAGTTTGAAATTTAGGTTTCTATCTCGTCACAGTTTACTAAATGTGTAAAAACCTACTGACACATCCGCAGTGAGATTGTTTATCACATTTTAACTTTCCAATTCTTTAGCATGTTGTTACAGCTCACTGATGTACTATCATTTCCTCTTTTTCACAACAAAACTCATTTTAGATTTTATCATGTTTTTGTATTTTTTCAAATTTTCTAATGTTTTTGAATTTTCTGAAAATTTTCTACTCCCCCTAAAATGCAAACACATTTAAAAGAAAATTTGAAAACTATCTAAACTCTTGACCCACTTACAGAAAATTCAACACAAAACTGTACAAATAAAGTGACAACCGATATTAAATCGCATCAATTCGCCATCCACTCGGCATAAACAATCAGAACTCCCCCTCTCAACAAACTATTTTCTCATTATGATTTCAAAACACTTAAGTTTGTTTTAATCAAAATGATTTTTCCGGAAAATAAGTTTGTTTTTATCACTTGTAGGTTCATTTTGTAAAATAGGGGTATGGTTCATCATATTGTTCATCAACTGCTTGTATGAAGATTTCATCAAGTTCAACTCAATGACCTTGACGAAATCTTTGTACCACTTGTAAATTAGTTAAATCAAGTACAATTTAATGTCCTTGATTAACCACTTGTAAATTGAGCCCTTGTAAAAATATTCATAACATCCGACCATATGTAGGAATAAACCTCTACACAAATCATTTTACCACTTGTAGGATCAATCTCAAAAATGCCGATTCCTGCTTCTCACTTACCAACCTGGAAGCTCCGGAATAGTCCTTCAATCCTGTAAAATTTAAACTTCGTTCAAAATCTTTCAAACAATCTATTCAAGAACTAGAATGATGCCAATTCCTGATCAACGATTACAAACTTGGGATCTCCGACCTAGTCCTAAGACTTCAAGGGAAAAGAATTTCTACCCAAGTCTTTTCAGACTTGAGGGTTTTCAAATCTTGCTCAGTAGGGTTATATGTTGCCGTTTTAGTTGCATAAAAATCTTTAACCCCTTTTGCTTTCCCATTAAGCATTTTTCCAAAGATTTTCTTAACATTCCCATTGAATGTTTTCTCGACATCAAATTCATTTTTCTCACAGTAAAATTGATTCGAGATCTCAACTTTACCAACTTTCTTTTTAACCTCTTCAAATTTCAGTGATGGAAATTCATCATCACTTACTGAAACTTTATCTTCAACCTGTGGCTCTTCTGGATTTGTGGAACCAGATTCATAGACGACTTTCTCACTAACTTTCTTAACAACCCACACTTGGTTGTCTTTGGCTTTCTTTTTGTAAATATTTTTCTTTGAACACTCACCAACCTCAAAAGTTGAATTTTCAAAGATTTTAAGTTTTTCTGTTAGTGCTTCAACATCAACAACTTTTTCTTTCAGTTTCTTAGAAACTCCTTGTTTTGTCTTTGCATTTTTCGGACAATTCCATGCAATGTGACCAGCTTCATTGCATTTGAAACAGGTTTGAGTTTCTCTTGGATGAAACACTCCAGTTCCATTCCTTTTGTCACACCCCCAAAATCCACCCACGGAGTATTACCGCTTGGGAGCGTGACTGACCAGGATCAAGCCACCAATCATATTGAACATGTAAATAAACAGTAATAATTATCCAACAATACGAAAGGTGTTTATCAAACCAACATAAATAAGTGTAGCGGAAGCATTAACGTAAAACCCAAACATAAGTGTTAATGTATGAAATTTCATAAGTGTTTAGATCCATTTGCCCACAACGACCTGCTCCTCCTTGTGCAAGCTCCATAATGTACCTAAGGTCCTGCAAGGCATGCAGCAGATAATCAACAACTAGTTGAGCGAGTTCACAGAAAATAAGTTCGTAATAGTAATGAGTATGTTCATCTAGATGGGGGCTTCCCATGCATGTATGCACTAATGGTGGGGGTTTCCCATTGCCTTGTATATATATATTACTAGTGGGGGATTCCCACGTTTATCTTTACTAATGGGGGCTTCCCATTATGGTACTTACTAGACTATTTGCAACCATGTGTTCTTCTTAATTCGAGAACAGGAATACGTACAAGGTCACGTAGGATTTACGTGAGTGCCCTTCCCCGAGGACAGTGGTACGCGTGGGGTTTACGTAGGATTTACGTAAGTGTCCTTCCGACCCGGAAGACTGTTGTGGGTATTAGGTTACGTAGGAATTACGTAAGTGTCCTCACGACCCGGGAGACAATGGTAGATACTAATTTACGTAGGTTTTACGTAAGTGTCCTGACTATCCTGGGGACGATGGTCTATAGTCTAGTGATTTTGTAAGTACGAGTAATCATTCCTTATCAAACATTCCAACCCAATTCCCAACCCGGGAATCCCATGCCTTGGCTGTGTGAACTCACCTTGGATTGCTCGGCAGATACACAAAGAGGGTTTCTTGAACTAAGGGTGGTCAATCTCGTCCTAACAGGGTTACCATATAAGTCAGGTTTTGACTTAGATAATACACGTTTGTTTCACACAGGTTAACACAGAACGAACATGTGAATATCATGGTAAACACATAACAGTCAAACAATGTATTCGACTTGTGCGAGTAAAATAGCCCAATAGTAATCTGGCCCAATAATAGCATAATTGATCCAATAGCATAAACGGCCCAAATATATAACACATACCAGCCCAATAACATAACAGCCCAATTCATTAATCAAATAACGATCTTGTGCGGTCCAGTTCGTCTTGTACGATCGGGTTGTGCGACTGACTTTGGGCTTGTTCGGCCCAACAATTCAGCTTGTGCGACTCGGATGGTTGGGCCGTGAACTTGTGCGAGCCCAACCATCTTGTGCGACCTGACTAGCCTTGTGCGTTCCATTTGGGTTGTGCGACCCGACCAGCCCAACCCAACATGCCCTCGGCCCAACAGTTAACACTATTATAACTTGTGCGATCCAAAGGGATCTTGTACGATCCGGTTAAGCTTGTGCGAATGGGCCCCTTGTGCGACCAATAGGTCTCGTGTGCGATCAGTTTAATATCCGATTATTAAGCCATTCGGTTACAATTCATTTAACAGTTTCCATAATTACATTCTATCAATTAACACAATTCCAACAAACCAGTTCACACAGAATCGATCAAACAGGGAATTTTAACATCCAAATCATATGAACCCTAATTCACTAAGAATCATATGAATAACAACCCGAAATTCTCGATCATAAGCATCTAAGATTTAATTATCACACAACAATCCATCCAATAGAACATGATATCCGGGTTAGCATCTACTCGGTTTTATATCTACCATATTATCCGATTCATGTCAATCTATAGCCGGTTAACAAACATTCGGTTAACATCAATTCAAAAACAAATCCCAATATAGAACATGGTGGCCGATTAACATCTATTAGGCTCATGATTATTTTCATACTATCCGATTTCAACACATACATAATCAATCAATCATAAGCACATAACATCATTCAACACAACATCAATATCAAACACTAACCGATATCAAAGAGGGTGAACAAGAATTGATCCAACTTGTAATCTTGGTGCCGTCGGCTTCGAAGGAGAGAAGAGGGAGCTAGGGTTTTGTGACTTGTGTTTTTGTGTAACGAATGAGACGTAACACCCTAAGGGTGATTGCTTGTATGCGTGTAAGAGGAGAATGGGCCGATCCTACACATGGGCTTGCCCATATGTCCGAGTACAAGCAATTGCGGCCCAAATGGGCTTGTGCGGTCGAGTGGGTGTTGTGCGGTTTGGGTTGTGTGCTTAACATACATACACGTAACACATAAAGCACATAACATTTCATAAAATCATTAAATAGTAAACTTTCACATAAGCACGTAACGTTACAAGATAAGTCTAAAGTTCGAGTTGTCACATTATCCCCAACTAAAAAGAAATTTCGTCCAGAAATTTGGTACACACTCACTGAGGAAGCTAGGTAAGTTCAATCGTTCGTTCACTGATTTTCCTGGGGTGTCACATCCTCCCCCCGTTGATCTGGAATTTCGTCCCGAAATTCCGAAGTAGTAGCTTCAGCCTCAGTAGTGGTTGAATTGGTTCCGAATAACTGGGGGTACTTTTCTGTCATCCTGTCTTCGCGTTCCCAGGTGTACTCTGGGCCACGTTTGGAGTTCCAACGTACTCGAACAAGAGGGATTCTCTTGTTTTTGAGGACCTTCACATCCCGGTCCGTGATTTCAACTGGCTCCTCGACGAACTGCAACCGCTCGTCGATAGTGAGTTCCTTAAAAGGAATGATAAGGGTCTCGTCTGTTAGGCACTTCTTCAGATTCGACACGTGAAAAACATTGTGAACTGCCCCGAGTTCAGCTGGTAGGTTCAATCTGTAGGCTACCTTGCCGATTTTCTCAATGATCTCGAATGGTCCGACATACCGCGGATTTAGTTTGCGCCGTTTGCCAAAACGAACCACACCCTTCCAGGGTGAGACTTTAAGTAAAACCCGGTCCCCGACCTGAAATTCCAATGGCTTTCTACGCTTGTCCGCGTAGGCTTTCTGACAGTCGCGTGCTGCCGCCATGCGTTGTCTTATCTGTGCAATCTTTTCTGTGGCGTCCACTACAATCTCTGGACCCGTAATCTGACTATCCCCCACCTCTGCCCAACAGAGAGGTGACCGGCATTTACGTCCGTACAATGCCTTGAATGGTGCGGCTTGTATGCTGGTGTGATAACTGTTATTGTATGAGAACTCCACCAAAGGGAGGTGCTTTTCCCAGCCGTTGCCGAAATCGATAACGCATGCCCTAAGCATGTCTTCAAGAGTTTGAATCGTTCGCTCAGACTGCCCATCCGTCTGAGGGTGATATGCTGTGCTCATGTCTAACCGTGAACCGAAAGATTTGTGCATCGCTTGCCATAGTTCTGACGTGAATCGTGCATCGCGATCCGAAATGATGGAGGTGGGCACCTCGTGCCTCGAAACAACTTCCTTAAGATAGATGTCTGCGAGAGTGGAGAACTTATCTGTTTCCTTTATAGCCAGGAAGTGTGCAGACTTGGTGAGTCGATCCACGATCACCCATATGGTATCATTCCCACGCTGGGATCTGGGTAAACCCGTAACGAAATCCATGGAAATTTCTTCCCATTTCCATTGCGGTATCTTGGGTTGCTGAAGTAGACCCGATGGTTTCTGGTATTCAACCTTGACTCTCGCACAGGTCAAGCACTTGCCGACATAAGTAGCGATGTGGGCCTTCATGCTAGGCCACCAATAAGTAGTTTTGATGTCGTGGTACATCTTGTCCGACCCTGGATGTACTGAGTAGCGAGACTTGTGTGCTTCGTCCATCACAAGTTCTCGTAGACCGCCATAAAGTGGGACCCAAATACGCCCTGTTACATAGTAGGCACCGTCTGCCTTCTGTTCCATTCGTTGTCGTGAGCCGCGTAAGGCTTCAGCTTTGACATTCTCAGGTTTCAATGCTTCTGCCTGAGCATCCCGTATCTGTGCAGGAAGACTAGACTGAATCGTAAGCTGTAGCGCTCGCACGAGCCGTGGTAAAGTGTCTTTCCGACTGAGGGCGTCAGCCACAACATTGGCCTTGCCTGGATGGTACTTGATAGCGCATTCGTAATCGTTTAGTAATTCTACCCATCGCCGTTGACGCATGTTCAAATCCTTTTGCTTAAGGATATGCTCGAGACTCCTGTGATCGGTGTAAATCGTGCACCTGGTACCGTACAGGTAGTGTCGCCATATCTTAAGCGCGAAAACAACAGCTCCCAGCTCTAAATCGTGCGTCGTGTAGTTCCGTTCGTGAATCTTAAGTTGGCGCGAAGCGTAAGCAATAACCCTGTCGCGCTGCATTAACACACATCCAAGTCCCCGAATGGATGCATCACAATAAACCACGAAGTCGTCTGTGCCCTCAGGCAAAGAGAGGATAGGTGCACTGCAAAGTCTATCCTTTAAGTGCTGGAAAGCAGTCTCCTGGGGCTCTCCCCAGCGATAGGTGACACCCTTCTGTGTCAGTAGCGTAAGTGGCTGAGCAATCTTTGAGAAATCCTTGATAAACCGTCTGTAGTAACCCGCCAAACCCAAGAATTGGCGTATTTCCGTTGGCGTACGTGGTGCAGGCCAGTTTCTGATCGAATCTACCTTGGATGGATCGACATGGATCCCATCCTTGTTTACTACGTGGCCTAGAAAGTGGACTTCACGAAGCCAGAAGTCACATTTGGAAAACTTGGCGTACAATTGCTCCTTACGAAGAAGTTCCAAAATAAGTCGCAGGTGCTGCTCGTGTTCCTCCTGACTCTTGGAGTAGATCAGAATATCGTCGATGAAGACAATGACGAACTTGTCAAGATAGGGTTTGCACACCCTGTTCATAAGATCCATAAATACGGCAGGTGCGTTCGTTAACCCGAACGGCAGGACAAGAAACTCGTAGTGACCATAACGAGTTCTGAATGCGGTTTTGGAGACGTCCTCCTCTCGGACTCTCAGCTGATGGTAACCAGACCTCAAGTCTATCTTGGAGTAATAACACGACCCTTGCAACTGGTCGAATAAATCGTCTATGCGTGGTAGAGGATAACGGTTCTTCACCGTTACCTTGTTCAGTTCGCGGTAGTCTATGCACATCCTGAAGGTACCGTCCTTCTTTTTCACGAAAAGTACTGGAGCTCCCCATGGCGAAGAGCTTGGACGAATGAAGCCCTTTTCCAAGAGTTCTTGTAACTACTTTGACAGTTCTTCCAGTTCTGATGGAGCTAGACGATATGGTGCGCGAGCTATGGGTGCTGCTCCTGGAGCGAGCTCAATTTGAAATTCGACCTGACGGTGAGGCGGTAAGCCACGTAAGTCTTCAGGAAACACCTGAGGGTAGTCGCGTACAACTGGAATATCCTCCAGTTTCTTTTCCTTCACTGATGCATCTGAAACGAGTGCCAAGATTGTGGTGTGACCCTTCCGCAGACACTTCTGAGCCTTCAAGAAAGAGATGATGCCAACCACAGCACCACTCTTGTCGCCTTGGACTTCGAGAGGTTCTTGACCAGAACGTGGAATACGAATGATCTTCTCACTGCATAAGATCTCTGCCTGATGTTGGGATAACCAATCCATCCCTATGACGATGTCGAAGCTTCCCAAAACAATGGGAATAAGGTCGATCGAGAAAGCTTGACCAGCTAAGACAATACTACAACCCCTGACTATCTGCGTGGCTTCTAAACTCTTACCATTAGCTAGTTCTACGACATGTTTGGTGTTTAGGGGTGTTGATGTACGTTTTAACAATTTACTGGCTTTCACAGAAATATAACTTGTATCCGCACCCGAATCAAATAAAACAGTAACATAAATATCGTCAAGGAGAAACTTACCCATAACCACATTGGGATCGTTCATTGCATCTCCTCGTCCTAACACGAAAGCTCGACCCCTTGCCTCGTTGCCATTGTTGTTGTTGTTTCCCCCGTTGTTGTTGTTCCCGTTGCCCTGGTTATTGTTGTTGCGATTCTGGTTCTGGTTCAGTTGAGGACAGTCGCGTTTGAAATGTCCTTCAGCCCCACACTGGAAACATCCCCGGTTTCCACGCTGTGGCTGCTGCTGCTGTGGGTTCTGTGGAGCTGGTTGTTGCGGTTGCTGGTTCTGATTTGCAGGTCGTGGGCTCCTACAGTCTTTGGCCTCGTGACCCATCTTGAGACATCTTTGACAACGACCCTTGTTGCACTGGCCGCTGTGATGTCTGTTGCAGTTGTGACACTTGGGGTGAAACCCTTGATACCTTCTCTGTCTATGACCACCAGAGGATTGCTGACTAGGACTCTGGTAGTGGTCGGTCTTTTGCTGCTGAGCTTGAGATTGAACTGTTGCTGAACCTTTGCTAGAATCCCCATCCCACTTTCTTTTGTTGTCACTGGGTGTAGTGGGAGTAGCGGCTGAAGTGGTTGCACTGATGCGTTTGGGCAACTTGTTTTGTTCCACCGCCTGATCCGTGAGGCGATGAGCAAGACGCTGGATGTCTTGGATATTGTCGAGGTTAGCCGACGTAACATGGCTCTGAATTTCTAAGGCTAGACCCTTGAGGTACAACTCGATGCGTTTGATGGGAGGGTCTACCATGGTAGGACACAAAATAGCCAGTTCGTTCGATCGCTTCGTGTAAGCTTCCATCTCTGACCCTGTCATCTTCAAGTGATAAAACTCATTCTCCAACTTGTGGATATCATCCCTTGTGCAGTACTCACTCTTGATAAGTTCCTTGAATTCGTTCCAGGGTGTGGCGTTAGCAGCTGCCAACCCTAAGATCTGGACTTGGGCGTTCCACCAAGTTAGTGCTATTCCTTCTAGCGTGCCAGTGGCGTATTTCACCCTGCGAGCCTCAGGGCATTCACACATCTCGAACACTGACTCCAGCTTCTCAAACCAGTGGAGGAGTCCCACTGCCCCCTCTGTGCCGCTGAAAGTACTTGGACGACAGTCCATGAAGTTCTTAAAGGTGCAAACTTGCTGCTGCGCTGGTTGACCTATTGTGTACGAATAGGGCAAAGTTTAAATACAAGGGCTAGTTTAGGAGTGTAGGATCTAAAGATCCTAGTGTGAGTTATGACTACAGGATATACTACCTGCTTGAGCAGCTGCAAGTGCTGCAGCAACTTGAGCTTGAACGAGAGCCTCTAGCTGGGCTTGAGTCATGTTAATTCGTCCAGACATGATCTTCATAGTAAAAGTAACGTAAGTGAGAGTGGTTCGCGAGTAGGGCGATGACAGAAAAGTGTAAGCACGTAGGTATTCTCATGTAATAAAGTCATGTGTATCTAGTGTACTACGAGCAAAGTTCTATATAGTTCTAGAATGCAGGTAATAAACATAAACCTTATTACCTAGGATGTCGAGTCTTGCACGTGGAGCGAAGCGTCGTTGTGGATCGTTGAGAGCACTGTTCTGGTTATAGTCTGGTTTTAATAAAACGTTTTCCCATATTAAAACCGAGTTCTCTATAACCAATGGCTCTGATACCAATCTGTCACACCCCCAAAATCCACCCACGGAGTATTACCGCTTGGGAGCGTGACTGACCAGGATCAAGCCACCAATCATATTGAACATGTAAATAAACAGTAATAATTATCCAACAATACGAAAGGTGTTTATCAAACCAACATAAATAAGTGTAGCGGAAGCATTAACGTAAAACCCAAACATAAGTGTTAATGTATGAAATTTCATAAGTGTTTAGATCCATTTGCCCACAACGACCTGCTCCTCCTTGTGCAAGCTCCATAATGTACCTAAGGTCCTGCAAGGCATGCAGCAGATAATCAACAACTAGTTGAGCGAGTTCACAGAAAATAAGTTCGTAATAGTAATGAGTATGTTCATCTAGATGGGGGCTTCCCATGCATGTATGCACTAATGGTGGGGGTTTCCCATTGCCTTGTATATATATATTACTAGTGGGGGATTCCCACGTTTATCTTTACTAATGGGGGCTTCCCATTATGGTACTTACTAGACTATTTGCAACCAAGTGTTCTTCTTAATCCGAGAACAGGAATACGTACAAGGTCACGTAGGATTTACATGAGTGCCCTTCCCCGAGGACAGTGGTACGCGTGGGGTTTACGTAGGATTTACGTAAGTGTCCTTCCGACCCGGAAGACAGTTGTGGGTATTAGGTTACGTAGGATTTACGTAAGTGTCATCCCGACCCGGGAGACAATGGTAGATACTAATTTACGTAGGTTTTACGTAAGTGTCCTGACTATCCTGAGGACGATGGTCTATAGTCTAGTGATTTCGTAAGTACGAGTAATCATTCCTTATCAAACATTCCAACCCAATTCCCAACCCGGGAATCCCATGCCTTGGCTGTGTGAACTCACCTTGGATTGCTCGGCAGATACACAAAGAGGGTTTCTTGAACTAAGGGTGGTCAATCTCGTCCTAACAGGGTTACCATACAAGTCAGGTTTTGACTTAGATAATACACGTTTGTTTCACACAGGTTAACACAGAACGAACATGTGAATATCATGGTAAACACATAACAGTCAAACAATGTATTCGACTTGTGCGAGTAAAATAGCCCAATAGTAATCTGGCCCAATAATAGCATAATTGATCCAATAGCATAAACGGCCCAAATATATAACACATACCAGCCCAATAACATAACAGCCCAATTCGTCTTGTACGATCGGGTTGTGCGACTGACTTTGGGCTTGTTCGGCCCAACAATTCAGCTTGTGCGACTCGGATGGTTGGGCCGTGAACTTGTGCGAGCCCAACCATCTTGTGCGACCGGACTAGCCTTGTGCGTTCCATTTGGGTTGTGCGACCCGACCAGCCCAACCCAACATGCCCTCGGCCCAACAGTTAACACTATTATAACTTGTGCGATCCAAAGGGATCTTGTACGATCCGGTTAAGCTTGTGCGAATGGGCCCCTTGTGCGACCAATAGGTCTCGTGTGCGATCAGTTTAATATCCGATTATTAAGCCATTCGGTTACAATTCATTTAACAGTTTCCATAATTACATTCTATCAATTAACACAATTCCAACAAACCAGTTCACACAGAATCGATCAAACAGGGAATTTTAACATCCAAATCATATGAACCCTAATTCACTAAGAATCATATGAATAACAACCCGAAATTCTCGATCATAAGCATCTAAGGTTTAATTATCACACAACAATCCATCCAATAGAACATGATATCCGGGTTAGCATCTACTCGGTTTTATATCTACCATATCATCCGATTCATGTCAATCTATAGCCGGTTAACAAACATTCGGTTAACATCAATTCAAAAACAAATCCCAATATAGAACATGGTGGCCGATTAACATCTATTAGGCTCATGATTATTTTCATACTATCCGATTTCAACACATACATAATCAATCAATCATAAGCACATAACATCATTCAACACAACATCAATATCAAACACTAACCGATATCAAAGAGGGTAAACAAGAATTGATCCAACTTGTAATGTTGGTGCCGTCGGCTTCGAAGGAGAGAAGAGGGAGCTAGGGTTTTGTGACTTGTGTTTTTGTGTAACAAATGAGACGTAACACCCTAAGGGTGATTGCTTGTATGCGTGTAAGAGGAGAATGGGCCGATCCTACACATGGGCTTGCCCATATGTCCGAGTACAAGCAATTGCGGCCCAAATGGGCTTGTGCGGTCGAGTGGGTGTTGTGCGGTTTGGGTTGTGTGCTTAACATACATACACGTAACACATAAAGCACATAACATTTCATAAAATCATTAAATAGTAAACTTTCACATAAGCACGTAACGTTACAAGATAAGTCTAAAGTTCGAGTTGTCACACCTTTTCTTATCAGCAAGAAACTCCTGGTTTGATTGTCTCCGGAACGGTTTCTTCTGTTCATCTTCTGCATTTCCACCTGAAACAAATTCTGTTTTTGTTTTAGAATTTTTCTCATTTTTATCATTTTCTGGTAGAACAAAACCTAATCCTTTCTTTTTGTAGCTACGATTTTGGTTTGGTTTCTTTTGAAAACCAGAACCAGAATTGTAACCCTTTTTCTTGTTTAACCGTTGTTGAACTCTTGAAGTGTACTTCTTAGGTTTTCCAGTAAGATTTAAATCTTTTATTTCAGAAATATTAATTTCTATCATTTTGAAAACCTTTTTAATCATGTCAACTCTAACACTTCTTATTGGAAACTCTTTGTCAGAGTATAATTTGTCCGAATCATTTAAAGTGTATGCAACTTCAAATGTTTCATCATCCAAATTTGCTTTTGATAACAAAAATTCTTTACTATAAGACCGTTTAACCGATGACTTTGGACCATTGACTGATGAACTTGACCCTCCAGACTCAGATTTTGACTCAGACTCCTCTTCAGTATCCAACACCTGATCAACCACCTTTTTGATTAACTCAGATTCATGATCAGTGTTAGAAGAAGTAAACGTGACGTCAATGTTTTCTGGTAATTCATCAGTTGTGTCGTTTTTTATCTTTATATTGACTGGTTTTTCAAGTTTCTCCTCGTTTGGTTTTCTAGGAGAATACCCTTCCCAGATTGGAGGCGGACACTTGTTATAGCTAACAGTCGGTTTCTTACCACTATCTTTCTTCTTTGGCTTGTCATCTTGGAAAGCTTCAAAACCTGCAACAATTGGATAAATTCGGTCAATGAGATAATCAGAACTAGAATAACTTTGTAATAAACGTCTGATTCTCTCATTCTCAATCTTCTCGGTTTCCAATTCTTGCTTCCATTTTGCACTTTCTTCAATGTAGAAGTTGATAGCTTTCTGCTTTGACATCATAACAGCATTCATCATCGTCAAAGCATCCTCTCTTTCAGAGTTAGTCTTTTGAAGTCCAGTTACAGTTCGGTTCAAAACGTCATAGGATTCCTTCACATAGTTGAGATTGAACAGTAACTGTTCCTTCATCTTCTCATACTCTACCAATTTCTCATCTTTTGCTACATATTCCTTGCACGGTTCTAAGCACTTCATGCGAGGCTTGATAACTTCAACAATCTTTTCTACTTCAACTATTCTCACCACTTCAATCACCTTCTCGGTTTCAGTCACCTTCTCTGCATTAACCGTAACTTCTTCATTTTGAACAACACTTTCAGTCTTTACTTCTTGTTGTTCTTTTGTAGCTCGTTTCTCCTTTAGCTTCTCCACACGATCTGCAAAATAGAAATGAAAACTTTCAGGAGACAGATGAGATTTTGCAATGTTTATATGTTTCTCTTCCTCATCATCACTGCTGTCATTTGGTGGTGACTGATCAAACTCTACAGATTTGTCAGATTTATCAGAATTGTCATCCGAAGACCCAGTATCAGATGGAGTTTTATCAAATATAATTTCCTTTTCTGAACTATCATCATTTTGTATGCTCTCATCTGAATTCTGTGAGCTTTCATCAGCACTTTCTGAGTTGTCATCAGATACAACAGACTCTTCTTCCACATTCATCACAGTCTCACCAATAGACTTCATCCACGTGGCAAACATATCTGGTTCTTTAAAAATATTAGCAATGAATGCTTTGAATTCTCCCTTTTCGTCAACAAACATGTCCCAGCTGAAGCCTTCAGGTAGTCTTTCATCATCTTGATTGACTAAGCAGACTTTGCTTTCGGGTGATATGTAATTGTTCCAGTTAAAATCCACCAAACACGCTCTCTTGGAATCCTCAATCTTTCTACCATGAGCCGTCTGTGATTCTTGTGGTTGACCAACCTGCTGATAAATGGCTTCCCGGTAGTAATCGTCTTTTCCAAACGAATTCTGAGCACCACTAGCTTCCCTGTTCTTGCATTCCCGTTTAAAATGGCCTTTCTCCCTGCAACGAAAACAAGTAACTTTAGATTTATCAAAACCTAAAGTAGAAACATGTGCATCGAGAAAGTCATTTCTCCCGGTAATCAGTTTGAACTTTTCAGCACGCCTAAGAACACTAGCTAGACACTATTTGATATCCATTAATTCCATCTCTTTGGCGTCTATCTGATCGTAATCCTCCTTTGTGAGCATAGGATTTCCAATCCTCCCAACCACTAACCCTTCATAAGATAGCAACACTGAACCAAGAAGAGCCATGTGATCTTTTGCGACTTCTTCTGAAAAACTTTGACCCTCTGGAAGATTCAATGCGATGTTACACTGGATCACATAACCATTACCTGTCTTTGTGCTTTGAGAATGGAAACTTGTGGTTTACTCTTTCGGATTAACACTCGGAAATGAAGAGAATCCACTGCTGCTTTTAGTTGAACTCTGATCAATCTTTTCTGTAGAATCTCCAGCACTAAATGCAGTTTGGATTTTGGGACTTCTCTCAGCTTCTGGAACAGGAACACTACCTTTGTAATACATTTTTACATCCTGTTGACCACTTGGACTGTTCATCCTCGTGATCTTTTGCTGTTCCAGATCCTGACTTTCAATCTTTTCAATGAACTGAGAAATCGTTAATCCATCATACACCCCGGAATTTTTCAGAATCATTAAGTCGGTTCCCCACTCCTTTTGCGGTAACGCAGCTGCTAATTTGTCTACCCACTCTTCACAATGTTTTGTAATACTTAGCATCGACATGGATCGCACTAAGTGGCAGTATCGCTCAATCAGCTTCTTTGTGTCTTCACCCGGTAGAATGCTGAACAAATCAAATTCTTTCTTGAGTAATGCTTTCTTGCTCTTAATCATGTTCTTACTACCCTCAAATTTCACACGAAGAGCATCCCAAATCGATTTCGATGTTTTGCCATGCTGAAGCAGTATGAATATATCTTCTTTGATTGCCTGCTGTAATAAACTCATCATTTTTTCAGCTTTTTACATATTTCATTCTTGATCGGTAAACTCTGATAGCTCTTTGATAACCTGCAAATCTGTACGTGGTAACATATATTTCTTTAGAGTATATTCCCATGACCTAAGATGATTTGCCTGCACCCAATTCTCGATTCTGTCTTTCCACCCATGGTATTCTTCGATACTCATCAGTTTCGGGGGCTTTTGTGTTGTTCTTGTTTCATTTTCCAAATTCATTGCTTGAGCAATGGAAGCCGGAGCAGTCGATGATGAAGCGAACGCGTTGTAGTACTCTTCACTCATGATGACGTATCACGTTTTTCAAAACAGGTACTTTGGAGCGAAATTAACTCAAAATATAACTTGGAGCGAAATCACGAAGTTGTTACACTGAAGCGAAATCACAACTTTTCTAGGAGCGAAATCAGACTTTGGTTGTCAAGAGCGAATTCAGAATGATTACTCTGGAGCGAAATAAGATGACACTTAGAAGCGAAATCCCTCAAAAACCTGTACTCTGGAGCGAAATCAGAATGCACCTTGGAGCGAAATTAGATGTTTGGGCAACTTGGAGCGAAATCAGGCTCTAATCCTGAGCGAAATCAGAAATTTGGAGCGAAATCATAACTTGTCTGTTCGAGCGAAATCAGATCGAAGGTCCATTTTGTCCATTTTTAGTCCGAATTTAGGTGTCAAACTTTCAGGGATTTGTTAATGTCCAATTCTCTATAATCTGTGAAATTTTGAACTGATTTTGACCGTTAAATCTTCCTGAACTATTGAAAGAAGGTGTAGAAGCAAGAAATTCCAATGAAATTCGGCTGTAAACCGCAGAACTCCTCCAACTGGCTCTGATACCACTTGTTAGGATCGGTTTGCTGACCCAAATGAGTCGATCAGAGAGGTTCTGATCAGATTCAGGTGCGGAAAACAAGAATCTGACTTAGTAACAGCTTGACCTTCACTTAAATCATTGATTGTATTAATTTGACGCTGATTACAATCAATTCTCACACCGGCAGCACTTCGGCATGGATTACAAGGAGATAACTACTGATTTCGCTCATAAGAACCCTATTTATAAGGTTGTGATTTCGCTTGAAACCACATGATACACTAGGAGCGAAATCAACATGTTGTGATTTCGCCCGAAATCACCTAAAATACCCTAGGAGCGAAATCACTCCTATGAGCGAAATCAGACACTTAACACACTAACTCTTCCTATTTTCTTGATAAACGTACCCTGATCTATACAATGATATCTAAGACTCGATACAAGATGAAGTCGACAGAGCCCTAACAAGTTCGAAAGTCTAAGCGGTGGTTTAGACCGCTTGACTTACGACTCTAAACAAGCACTAAACTAAAAGTGACGAGCTACGCATGTTAAAACATGCTAAACTAAGTTAGAAAACATGTTTTGATATCAAAACAAAGTCTTTTGATACCAAGAGTAGTTTGGTTGCAAAATACGCTTAAATGCGCATTTTGAACGAAACTACGACTCGTCACTATGCCTAGTCAACGTGGTAATCAGTAGGTATAGTCACAAAGGACTATAACCATCGTGATTATGCTCATGTTGCGAAGTTCAAACGAACTTCTCGTTGACCATCTCCTGGTCAAAGCTGAAAGTCAAACAAAGTTTGACTTTCACACTCGAAAAGCGATAAAAGAACGAAAGAGGACTTACAAAGGGTCCAAATAGATTTGGTTCCAAGTATTCTCAGGTAGGTAGTGAATAATCACAACCACTTAGAGAAATCTCGGACCAAATGCAAGGAAAATGGAATGAAAGCATGGCCTTTATATAGTTTTCGCAAAACCGTTAGGATCATTTCTTGGAGAAGAGGGAATGATCTAGGCCTTACAAGTGTTAAGGACTGATTGGGGGACTTGTTCTCCTCACAAACCAGCCCATAGCATTGAAAATCATTGATCAAAACCATCAAAATCGAGCTAAATGACCAGATTCAATGTTTCTGTCTGATAGGCTCTCGCGCCCCGCGTAAGAATTAAGCTTGGGCTTACGCCCCAGGCCTAAGACTTTGACAGATTTACACTTTTAGCCCCTGCATGCCCAAAACTTGGTTTTCGATGCCTTTTTGACACGTTTAAGCCCCGTTAACCCCATTTCAAGGCTCTGAAATGAAGTTAATGTATTGGGAACTCAAAACATGCTCAAAACTGTCCCGGATGTCGGTTCGTTTGGTCGTACGGTTGCGTTGTTCTGTTAATTACGACGAAAGTCGTAACGAACGCAAAAACGATCCAAATTGAGCGACGAATGGAATTTTATAATGCCAATCACTAAAATACAATATTTTAATTATTACATAAATTTTTGGATGTCCGGATATATTCAGAATGTAAGATATGCGCGAAAATGCAAACTTGTGAACTTTTTGACGCTTTTAGTCTGATTGAGCATAAAGTTTATTTTAGCACACCGAACCCCTCAAAGCCTATTTCTAAGCTAGTTAAAGGATATTTAAGGTGTGTTTAACTTAACGTCATGTTCCGGAGTGTTCGTTACAGTACAAATTGGCATACTTTCGCAGTTTGTCGAATTTAGTCCCTATAAGCGAATAAACGTGATTTCGGCATACCAAACCATCCAAAACTTATTTCTAAGTTATGTAAAGGTTATTTAAGGTATGTTAAGCCTATGTCACTATTCCGGAGTGTTTTTTGCATTAAACTGGTTATATTTACGCATCAGATCGTGGAATACCACCGCTTGGAGGCGTGACATGACCAGGATCAAGCCATCAATCATATCAAACATAGCATTTAATAATAAAAGTGATTAATGTAATTCATCATGACATGATTGATGTTTCAAAACCAAACATTGTTTAAGTAGCGGAAGCATAGTAATGTAATCTCAAAACAGTTATAAGTTCAGATATCGTTCATGATCCGTATCCCACAACGACCTGCTCCTCCCTGTGCAAGCTCCATAATGTACCTAAGGTCCTGCAAGGCATGCAGCAAATAATCAACAAACTAGTTGAGCGAGTTCACAGAAAGTAAGTTCATAACAGTAATGCGTAAGTTCATCTAGTGGGGGCTTCCCATACATGTATATACTACTGGTGAGGGATTCTCACAATTTTCCAGAACAATGGGGGATTCCCATTATGGTACTTACTAGACTAGTGCAACCATGTGTTCTTCTTAAACCGAGAACAGGAATACGTACTGGGTCACGTAGGCTTTACGTGACGTGCCCTTCCCCGAGGACAGTGGTACGCGTGGGTGGCTACGTAGGCTTTACGCAGCGTGTCCTTCTGACCCGGAAGACAGTAGAAGGTATTAGGTTACGTAGGCTTTACGTAACGTGTCCTCCCGACCCGGGAGACAAATGGAAAATACTGGGTTACGTAGGTTTTACGTAACGTGTCCTGACTATCCTGAGGACGATGGTCTATAGTCTAGTGAATGCGTAAGTACGAGTAATCATATCATATCAACATTCCAACCCAATTCCCAACCCGGGAATCCCATGCCTTGGCTGTGTGAACTCACCTTGGTTTGCTCGGCAGATACACGAAGAGTACAGGTAGCAAGTAAGTGGTCAACCACGTCCTATCACGGTTTTTATACAAGTCAGGTTTTGACTCCAAACAATGCGCATAAACATCATAGCAAACACGTATGCACGTAACAGACAACATTAACATTCTTGTGCATTTCAGAATATATAAGCCTAACGTACTCGGCCCGAATAACAAAGCCCAATCTAAACAGTTCAAGTATAAAACACTCGGTCCAACAATTAGCACATAACAGCCCAATAACAAAACAGTCCATAACCCAATAGTGTGTGCACGTGCATATGGTCTCGAGTCGCAACCAGCGATCTCGAGTCGCAACAGGGGGTTACTAGTCGCAACAAGAGGTTACGAGTCGCCATAGGAGGTTACGAGTCGCAACAGGACCCGCAACTGTGGTTTCGGCTCGTCATGGTCCGATTACGAGTCGCAACGGGACTCGCAACCATGGTTTCGGCTGATGTTGTTGTGTGGTCTCGAGTCGGGATCGTGAGGTCTCGACTCGCAATCTGTGTCGCAACCAAGAGTGTAACTGGTTTCCATAATTCATGCAACAATTATTCCGTGATTCTAGCAAACATCCTTGGCAGTTTCGGAAATCAGATCAAATCAGTTTCATTCCAAAATCAAACACATTCATACACGTTCATAGCATCATCATCAAGAGTGCAGAATTCGCAATTAATCAAGCATCAAATCGGATCATGTGATTTACAAACTCATAAATTACCATGCAACCTAATCAAACCGATTCTTATTATAGCCGATTACATTGCATCTATTCGGATTCATATTAACACACACCCGGTTCATGTAAACGTGTGGCCGATTAGCAAACACCTTTACCGACAATCCCAACCAACAACATATAACCAATTAGTAAGAACATAACCAATCATGCTAATCACGAACCCTAGATCAAACATGCAAGGCTATATAATACGCATATCAAAACATCATTAAACAATAATCATCATACTAGCATAATCAACATACTAACCGGTTACAAGAATATTATCATCAAAAACTATCCGAATGGTCATGAATCAAAACATACTAACTGAATTAGAGAGGGGAGAGGGTGATCCGAGTTGTGGGTGTTCCTGCCGTCGGGTTTCAACTCAAGCCGAGAGAGAGAGAGACGAGAGGGAAGTAGGGTTGTGTGTGTTCATGTTTTTGTAAAAAGTGGAGAATGGTTACACATCCCCTAATGTTAACCGGTTAAGGAGTGATGGGCCGAACCCATCACTTGGGTTGCCATCTAACCGGACTCCAAGTACTACGGCCCTATTACTTGTGCGGTCAAGAGGTGATGTGCGATCCGGGTCACGTTGTGCGGTTCGGTTCGTAAACACATAATCATTCATATAATCACAAGCACGTGTTAACATAACATTCACATAACATTCACATGTTGTACACATACGTTACATCAAAGTACAAAGGTCGGTTTGGAAATACGAGTTGTCACATTATCCCCAACTAATTGGAAATTTCGTCCCGAAATTTGGTATGCACTCACTGAGGAAGCTAGGTAAGTTATAACGTTCACTGGTTTTCCTGGGGTGTCACATCCTCCCCCCGTTGATCTGGAATTTCGTCCCGAAATTCCGAAGTAGTAGCTTCAGTCTCAGTAGTGGTTGCATTGGTTCCGAATAACTGGGGGTACTTTTCTGTCATCCTGTCTTCGCGTTCCCAGGTGTACTCTGGGCCACGTTTGGAGTTCCAACGTACTCGAACAAGAGGGATTCTCTTGTTTTTGAGGACCTTCACATCCCGGTCCGTGATTTCTACTGGTTCCTCGACGAACTGCAACCGCTCGTCGATAGTGAGTTCCTTAAAAGGAATGATGAGGGTTTCATCTGATAGGCACTTCTTTAGGTTCGATACATGAAAGACATTGTGAACTGCCCCGAGTTCAGCTGGTAGGTTTAGCTTGTAGGCTACCTTGCCGATCTTTTCTATGATTTCAAATGGTCCGACGTACCGCGGATTTAGTTTGCCCCGTTTGCCAAAACGTACTACACCCTTCCAGGGTGAAACTTTTAATAAAACCCGGTCCCCGACCTGAAATTCCAAAGGCTTTCTACGCTTGTCCGCGTAGGCTTTCTGACGGTCGCGTGCTGCCGCCATACGTTGTCGTATCTGTGCAATCTTTTCCGTGGCGTCCACTACAATCTCTGGACCTGTAATCTGACTATCCCCCACCTCTACCCAACAGAGAGGTGACCGGCATTTACGCCCGTACAATGCCTCGAATGGAGCGGCTTGGATGCTGGTGTGATAACTATTATTATACGAGAACTCCACCAAAGGGAGGTGTTTTTCCCAGCCGTTGCCGAAATCGATAACGCACGCCCGAAGCATGTCTTCAAGAGTTTGGATCGTACGCTCAGACTGCCCATCCGTCTGAGGATGATATACTGTGCTCATGTCTAGTCGTGAGCCGAAAGATTTGTGCATCGCTTGCCATAGCTCTGACGTGAATCGTGCATCGCGATCCGAAATAATGGACGTGGGCACCCCGTGCCTCGAAACAACTTCTTTAAGATAGACGTCTGCGAGAGTGGAGAACTTATCCGTTTCCTTTATAGGTAGGAAGTGTGCAGACTTGGTGAGTCGATCCACGATCACCCATATGGTATCATTCCCGCGCTGGGATCTAGGTAGGCCTGTAACGAAATCCATGGAAATTTCTTCCCATTTCCATTGAGGTATCTTAGGCTGCTGAAGTAGGCCAGCTGGTTTCTGATATTCAACCTTGACCCTCGCACAGGTCAAGCATTTTCCAACGTACGTAGCAATGTGGGCCTTCATACTAGGCCACCAATAAGTAGTGCTGATGTCGTGGTACATTTTGTCCGACCCTGGATGTACCGAGTAGCGAGACTTGTGAGCTTCATCCATTACAAGTTCGCGTAGACCGCCATAAAATGGGACCCAAATACGCCACGTTACATAGTAGGCGCCGTCTGCCTTCTGTTCTAATCGTTGTCGTGAGCCGCGTAAGGCTTCAGCCTTGACGTTTTCGGGCTTCAATGCTTCTATCTGAGCATTTCGTATCTGTTCTGGAAGGCTAGACTGAATCGTAAGCTGTAGCGCTCGCACGCGCCGTGGAGAGTGTCTTTCCGGCTGAGGGCGTCAGCCACAACATTGGCTTTGCCTGGATGGTACTTAATGGCGCATTCATAATCGTTCAGTAGTTCAACCCATCTTCGTTGACGCATGTTCAAATCCTTCTGCTTAAGGATATGCTCGAGACTCCTGTGATCGGTGTAAATTGTGCACCTGGTACCGTACAGGTAGTGTCGCCATATCTTAAGCGCGAAAACAACAGCTCCCAGCTCTAAATCGTGCGTCGTGTAGTTCCGTTCATGAATCTTTAGTTGACGAGAGGCGTAGGCAATAACTTTATCCCGCTGCATCAATACGCAACCCAGACCCTGTATTGATGCGTCACAATATACTACGAAGTCATCTGTGCCCTCTGGCAATGAGAGAATAGGTGCGCTGCAAAGCCTATCCTTTAGGTACTGAAAAGCAGTCTCCTGGGGCTCTCCCCAGCGATAAACGACACCCTTCTGTGTCAGTAGTGTAAGCGGCTGAGCAATCTTTGAAAAGTCTTTGATGAACCGCCGATAATAACCTGCCAAACCCAAGAATTGGCGTATTTCTGTCGGTGTACGCGGTGCAGGCCAGTTTCTGATCGAATCCACCTTGGATGGATCGACATGGATCCCATCCCTGTTCACCACATGGCCTAAGAAGTGGACTTCAAGAAGCCAGAAGTCGCATTTAGAAAGCTTGGCGTACAGCTGTTCCTTCCGAAGGAGTTCCAATATCAGGCGAAGATGCTGCTCGTGTTCCTCCTGACTCTTGGAGTAAATCAGAATGTCGTCGATGAATACTATGACGAATTTGTCGAGATAGGGTTTGCACACCCTATTCATAAGATCCATAAATACAGCAGGCGCGTTCGTTAACCCAAACGGCATGACAAGAAACTCGTAGTGACCGTAACGAGTTCTGAAGGCAGTTTTGGAGACGTCCTCCTCCCGGACTCTCAGCTGATGATAACCAGACCTCAAGTCTATTTTCGAATAGTAACACGACCCTTGTAACTGGTCGAATAAGTCGTCTATGCGTGGAAGGGGATAACGGTTCTTCACCGTCACCTTGTTGAGTTCACGGTAGTCGATGCACATTCTGAACGTACCGTCTTTCTTTTTCACGAAAAGTACTGGAGCTCCCCAAGGCGAAGAGCTTGGACGAATAAAGCCCTTTTCCAAGAGCTCTTGCAGCTGTTTTGACAGTTCTTCTAATTCTGATGGAGCTAAACGATATGGTGCGCGAGCTATGGGTGCTGCTCTTGGAGCGAGCTCAATCTGAAATTCGACCTGACGATGAGGCGGTAATCCAGGTAAGTCTTCAGGAAATACCTGAGGAAAGTCACGTACGACTGGTATATCCTCCAGTCTCCCTTCTTTTGCTGATGCATCTGAAACAAGAGCCAGAATGGCTGTGTGACCCTTACGTAAGCATTTCTGAGCCTTCAAGAAAGAGATGATGCCAACCACTGCACCACTCTTGTCGCCTTGAACTTCGAGAGGTTCTTGACCAGAACGAGGAATGCGAATAATCTTCTCGCTGCATAAGATTTCTGCCTGTTGTCGGGATAACCAATCCATCCTAATCACGACGTCGAAACTACCCAAAACTATGGGAATGAGATCGATAGAGAAAGCTTGACCAGCTAGGATAAGATTACAACCCTGAACTACGTGCGTGGCTTCTAGATTTTTACCGTTAGCTAACTCTACTACATGTTTGGTGGGTAAAAGTGTTGGTGTACGTTTTAGCAGTTGACACATTTTCACAGACATATAGCTTGTATCCGCACCCGAATCAAACAAAACAGTAACGTAAATATTGTCGAGGAGAAACTTACCCATAACCACATTGGGATCGTTCACTGCGTCACCTCGACCTAGCACAAAAGCGCGTCCCCTAGCCTCGTTGCCATTATTGTTGTTGTTACCACCGTTGTTCCTGTTGCCCTGGTTATTGTTGTTGCGATTCTGGTTCAACTGAGGGCAGTCGCGTTTGAAATGACCTTCAGCCCCACACTGGAAACATCCCCGATTTCCACGCTGTGGCTGCTGTTGCTGCTGTGGGTTCTGTGGAGCTGGTTATTGCGGTTGCTGGTTCTGGTTTGCAGGCCGTGGGCTCCTACAGTCTTTGGCCTCGTGCCCCATCTTGAGACACCTTTGGCAACGACCCTTGCTGCATGGGCCGCTATGGTGCCTGTTGCAATTGTGACACTTGGGGTGAAATCCCTGATATCTTCCCCGTCTATGACCACCAGAGGATTGCTGACTGGGACTCTGGTAGTGGTCAGTCTTCTGTTGCTGAGCTTGAGACTGAACAGATGCTGAACCTTTACTAGAATCTCCATCCCACTTTCTTTTGCTGTCACCGGTAGTAGCGGGAGTAGCTGAAGGAGTGACTGTAGCAGTAGCGTTGACACGCTTAGGCAGTTTATTCTGATCCACTGCCTGGTCTGTGATGCGATGCGCGAGACGCTGAATCTCCTGGATGTTATCAAGATTAGCCGAAGTAACATGGCTCTGGATCTCTGGTGCCAACCCCTTGAGATACATCTCGATGCGCTTGTATGGAGGGTCCACCATAGTTGGACACAGAACGGCCAGCTCATTCGACCGTTTAGTATACACTTCGATCTCTGACCCCACCATTTCAAATTATACAGCTCGTCTTCCAACTTGTGAATATCTTCACGCGTGCAATATTCCCTCTTGATAAGTTCCTTAAAATCGTTCCAGGGTGTGGCGTTAGCAGCTGCCAACCCCAGAATTTGCACCTGCGCGTTCCACCAGGTTAGCGCGATTCCTTCCAAGGTGCCAGTTGCATACTTGACCTTGCGAGCCTCAGGGCACTCGCACATTTCGAATACTGACTCTAGCTTTTCGAACCAGTGGAGGAGTCCCACTGCCCCCTCTGTGCCGCTGAAGGTACTTGGACGACAGTCCATGAAGTTCTTAAAGGTGCACACTTGCTGCGCTGGTTGACCTATGGTGTACGAATAGGGAAAAGTTTAAATACAAGGGCTAGTATAGGATCTAAAGATCCTAGCGTAAGTTATAACTACAGGATATACTACCTGCTTGAGCAGCTGCAAGTGCCGCAGCAACTTGAGCTTGAACGAGAGCCTCTAGCTGGGCTTGTGTCATGTTAATTCGTCCAGACATGATCTTCATAGTAAAAGTAACGCAAGTGAGAGTGGTTCGCGAGTAGGGCGATGACAGAAAAGTGTAAGCACGTAGGGATTCTCATGCTATAGTGTCATGTGTATCTAAGCGTAATGCGAGCAAAGTTCTAAGCAATTCTAGCAAACAGGCAATAAACATAAACCTTATTACCTAGGATGTCGAGTCTTGCACGTGGAGCGAAGCGTCGTTGTGGATCGTTGAGAGCGCTGTTCTGGTTATAGTCTAGTTTTAATAAAAACATTTTCCCATATTAAAACCAAGTTCTCTATAACCAATGGCTCTGATACCAATCTGTCACACCTCCAAAATCCCACACGCGGAATACCACCGCTTGGAGGCGTGACATGACCAGGATCAAGCCATCAATCATATCAAACATAGCATTTAATAATAAAAGTGATTAATGTAATTCATCATGACATGATTGATGTTTCAAAACCAAACATTGTTTAAGTAGCGGAAGCATAGTAATGTAATCTCAAAACAGTTATAAGTTCAGATATCGTTCATGATCCGTATCCCACAACGACCTGCTCCTCCCTGTGCAAGCTCCATAATGTACCTAAGGTCCTGCAAGGCATGCAGCAAATAATCAACAAACTAGTTGAGCTAGTTCACAGAAAGTAAGTTCGTAACAGTAATGCGTAAGTTCATCTAGTGGGGGCTTCCCATACATGTATATACTACTGGTGAGGGATTCTCACAATTTTCCTGAACAATGGGGGATTCCCATTATGGTACTTACTAGACTAGTGCAACCATGTGTTCTTCTTAAACCGAGAACAGGAATACGTACTGGGTCACGTAGGCTTTACGTGACGTGCCCTTCCCCGAGGACAGTGGTATGCGTGGGTGGCTACGTAGGCTTTACGCAGCGTGTCCTTCCGACCCGGAAGACAGTAGAAGGTATTAGGTTACGTAGGCTTTACGTAACATGTCCTCCCGACCCGGGAGACAAATGGCAAATACTGGGTTACGTAGGTTTTACGTAACGTGTCCTGACTATCCTGAGGACGATGGTCTATAGTCTAGTGAATGCGTAAGTACGAGTAATCATATCATATCAACATTCCAACCCAATTCCCAACCCGGGAATCCCATGCCTTGGCTGTGTGAACTCACCTTGGTTTGCTCGGCAGATACACGAAGAGTACAGGTAGCAAGTAAGTGGTCAACCACGTCCTATCACGGTTTTTATACAAGTCAGGTTTTGACTCCAAACAATGCGCATAAACATCATAGCAAACACGTATGCACGTAACAGACAACATTAACATTCTTGTGCGTTTCAGGATATATAAGCCTAATGTACCCGGCCCGAATAACAAAGCCCAATCTAAACAGTTCAAGTATAAAACACTCGGTCCAACAATTAGCACATAACAGCCCAATAACAAAACAGTCCATAACCCAATAGTGTGTGCACGTGCATATGGTCTCGAGTCGCAACCAGCGATCTCGAGTCGCAACAGGGGGTTACTAGTCGCAACAAGAGGTTACGAGTCGCCATAGGAGGTTACGAGTCGCAACAGGACCCGCAACTGTGGTTTCGGCTCGTCATGGTCCGATTACGAGTCGCAACGGGACTCGCAACCATGGTTTCGGCTGATGTTGTTGTGTGGTCTCGAGTCGGGATCGTGAGGTCTCGACTCGCAATCTGTGTCGCAACCAAGAGTGTAACTGGTTTCCATAATTCATGCAACAATTATTCCGTGATTCTAGCAAACATCCTTGGCAGTTTCGGAAATCAGATCAAATCAGTTTCATTCCAAAATCAAACACATTCATACACGTTCATAGCATCATCATCAAGAGTGCAGAATTCGCAATTAATCAAGCATCAAATCGGATAATGTGATTTACAAACTCATAAATTACCATGCAACCTAATCAAACCGATTCTTATTATAGCCGATTACATTGCATCTATTCGGATTCATATTAACACACACCCGGTTCATGTAAACGTGTGGCCGATTAGCAAACACCTTTACCGACAATCCCAACCAACAACATATAACCAATTAGTAAGAACATAACCAATCATGCTAATCACGAACCCTAGATCAAACATGCAAGGCTATATAATACGCATATCAAAACATCATTAAACAATAATCATCATACTAGCATAATCAACATACTAACCGGTTACAAGAATATTATCATCAACAACTATCCGAATGGTCATGAATCAAAACATACTAACCGAATTAGAGAGGGGAGAGGGTGATCCGAGTTGTGGGTGTTCCTGCCGTCGGGTTTTAACTCAAGCCGAGAGAGAGAGAGACGAGAGGGAAGTAGGGTTGTGTGTGTTTATGTTTTTGTAAAAAGTGGAGAATGGTTACACATCCCCTAATGTTAACCGGTTAAGGAGTGATGGGCCGAACCCATCACTTGGGTTACCATCTAACCGGACTCCAAGTACTACGGCCCTATTACTTGTGCGGTCAAGAGGTGATGTGCGATCCGGGTCACGTTGTGCGGTTCGGTTCGTAAACACATAATCATTCATATAATCACAAGCACGTGTTAACATAACATTCACATAACATTCACATGTTGTACACATACGTTACATCAAAGTACAAAGGTTATTTAAGGTATGTTAAGCCTATGTCACTATTCCGGAGTGTTTTTTGCATTAAACTGGTTATATTTACGCATCAGATCGCCTATAACCTTCCAGAAAGCAATTTAAAGCCCGAAACCGAACAAGAATTGATATGTGCAAACGATACACATATTTATACAAATCCAAAGTATGAAACACAATATTTCATTGGTTTGGTATTTGTTTGACGGTCACAGTGACACAGGTGTCACAGTGGTGATGATATAGTTAGGATCTATTTGAAATCTAATGATACTTAGTTAGGATATTTGTGTGTTGTTTAATACAAGGTGTGTTAGGGTGTTCGAGGACCCTAACTGGCTTAGAAAAGTAGAAACAATGTTTTTGGTAATATTTTTATGTTGTGGGTAAAGTTCGGTTGTTCGGTTGGATGTTGATCCGTTAAAGTGTTAAGTAAAGCTATAAAGTGTCTTTTATATTAATTTTAATTGACACATTAAATTTCCCAACACTTTGGAAAGTGTCTAGGACTATTTTACCAAGTTTTTGCACTTTACTAGCTTTGCTAAAAGTTGGATTTTGGTGTTTAGTGCAGAATTTTGTAATTAAAGTATATTTTAGGCACTTCCGGTCACTATAACTATCACCTAGTGACGCAGTTTTATGATCCTCACCTCCCTACACTCCCTACTAGTGTAGTAATCTATTCCCGGCTCAAACTGGCCTCAGAAACAGTGTTTGTCTAGTGCTGGCAATGTCAGTATGTTTACTGGGTTATTCGTTTACTGTGCTAACTGTGCTTTTGTGCATCAAGTTTGTCACTATTGTTTGTGTATAATAAATGGAGTGACAATAATAAAGTATGATGCATGAGTATGTATGTATCAGAAAACAGAAAGCAGTTCGTTCAAAATTGTAGTCAAGCACAGTAATTAAACACTAATTAATTATTAATTAATTTGTACGGATACCTGGATTTTTTGTAGGATTGTCACAATTTACACCTTTTATTTCAGAAAGATTAATTTCTGATAATTTGAAAACCTTGTTGATCATTTCAGTTTTGACACTTCTTATTAGAAATTCTTCATCAGAAAATAATTTGTCAGAATCATTCAAAGTATATGCAACTTTGGAAGTTTCGTCATTCAAATTATTCTTTGACATTAGAAAATCTTTATTATAAGCCCTTTTAATCGGTGAATTCGGACTGTTGTCTGATGAACTCAACGTTTCAGATTTAGACTCCGACTTTAACTCTTCATCTTTTTCCAACACCTGATCGACCACTTACTTAATTAACTCGGACTCATGATCAGTGTCAGACGCTGAAAATGTGACGTCAATGTTGTCAGGTAATTCATCAGTTATTTCAGACTTGAACTTTATATTGACTGCATTTTTGAATTGTTCTGAATCTTGTCTTCTGGGAGAATAACCTTCCTCGATCGGAGGCAGACACTTGTTATACTTGACACCTTGTTTCTTACCAGTATCCGTATCTTCCGACTTCTTATCTTGAAATGCTTTAAGACCTGCAACAGTAGAATAAACTCTATCAATCAAATAATCATAACTTGAATAACTCAGCAGCAATCGTATGATTCTTTCATTCTCAATCTTTTCGGTTTCTAATTCTTGCTTCATCTTTGCACACTCATCAATATAATGATTGATGGCTTTCTGCTTAGTCATTAATATTGAACTCATCATCATCGAAGCAGCTTCTACTTCTAAGTTTGTCTTATTCAAACTATTAACCGTTCTGTTCAGCACATTATACGATTCTTTTACCTACTTAACATCGAACAACAGTTTTTCCTTCAACTTGTCTAGTTCACTATACTTCTTGTCTTTTTCTTCTCAATGTTTGCATGATTCCAAATATTTCAGGCAAGATTTTTCAACCTCTACAATCTTTTCAACTTCGAAAACTTTTTCAACTTCGACAATTTTTTCAACTTCAACAATTTTTTCAACTTCAACAATTTTCTTAACTATTTTCTCCACTTCAACAATTTTCTCCACCACCTTCTCAATCACATTCTGTTCTGTCTCAACTTTTATCATTACTTTACTTACATCAATCTCGACCTTTTGTGTCGGTTTCTCTTCAACTTTTGTTTTAGCAACTTCCATCTGAACCTTAGTATGTTCTTCAGCTACCCTTCTTGCTTTTATTTCTTCTTCAACAATCCTTCTTGCTTCCAATTCTCTCTTCAATCTAGCAGCCTTTTTCTCATTCAACATCTCGATCTTATCTGCAAAAAACAAATTAAATCTTTAAGGATCCAATTCTAATCTAGCGTTATTAATATACTCTTCCTCATCATCAGTGTCTTCATCACTTTCTGATGACTTGAAAATCTTCTTTCTTTTTGGCTTAGATTTGACTGATTCTTCTTCCAAGATTCGAGCAACAAAGGCTTTATTCTTTAAGTAATTTTTATCCGGAATGTATTTATCCCAGCTAAATCCCTCTGGTAATCTTTCATGTTCTTGGTCTATCAAACCACCATTCGGAGGCCTTTCATCCTTTTGTTCTAACAGACCATAACAAGCTCTCTCCTTTGATTTTTCAGCAACCTGATGATAAATTGCTTTTCTATGATAATCGTTGTCTCCGAACGGATCTTGTCTTCCGGTGGCTTCTCTGTTTGTACACTCTCGTTTAAAATGCCCTTTTTCTCGGCAACAAAAGTAAGTAACCTTTGATTTGTCAAAACCTAGTCGAGATGTAGCAGCATCACGAAGATCATTTCTTCCGGTGATTTGTTCGAATTTTTCTGCTCTTCTCAAAACACTAGCTAAACACCACTTGATGTCCATTAACTCAAGTTCTTTAGAATCAATTTGGTCATAATCCTCTTTGGTGAGCATCGGATTTCCGATTCGTCCAGCAACCAAACTTTCATACGACTCAAACATAGTAGCAAGTCATGCCATGTGTTGTTTTGCAATTTCTGGAGACAAATTTTGACCATTTTGAATGTTCATTGTAACATTGCATTGCAAAATTTGACCATTAAAGTTTGTTGAAGTTTTTGGTTGAGAACTTGGTGAAAAATTTGGTTCAAAGCTTGAATAAGTTGAAGAATATCCACCACTATGAGTTGTAGTGCTAGCATTTGTTCCAGAAGTACCATCAGCACTGAAAGCAGTCTGAATCTTCGGACTTGGTGTAGTCTCAACTTTACTTTCTCTATAGTATAAACTAATATCTTGTTGAGCACTTGGATTATTCATGATAGCAGTTTTCTGAACATCCAATTCATGTTCTTCAAGCTTCTGAATGAATTTACTCAAATTCACATCTTCATGTTTTCGGGTATGCTTTAAAATCAACAGAAATGTTCCCCATTTATCTTGTGGTAATGCATCAGCTAGCTTATCAACCCATTCATCATCTTCCTTTTTGATGTCCAATCTTTTCATTTCCTGGACAAGATGACAATATCTATCGATAGTCTTGTTAGTCGTCTCACCTTTACAAGCTGTAAACATATCAAAAGATTTCTTTAGTAATGCACGTTTATTTTTTATCATTTCAGCAGTTCCCTTAAACTGGTCAAGCAACGCTAACCAAATTGATCTAGCAGTTTCCTCATGTTGAAGCAGAACAAAAATATATTCTTTTACCGCTTGTTGGAGAATGCTAATCATCATTTTTCACTGGTGTATCTTAATTTCTCATTCGCTGAATATTCACTTAAAGGTTTTTCATTGCCATGTTCATCTTTCGGTTTAACGTAATCTTTATCTAACGAAATCCATGCATCAAACTTATAAGCTTGCACCTAATTTTCAAAACGGTTTTGCCACCCTTTAAAATCCTTAATGTACATAAGCTTCAACGTTTTTTGGAAAGTTCCTGTTTGATTTTCACTATTAACAGTTTTAGCAACGGTAGCTGGAATGACCTGTTCAGTAACAAAAGCATTATAAAACTCTTCTTCCATGTTTCGATGTTGAAAGTTCACAAAATCACAAGGTTTAAACGAATTGAAGTTTCAAACAAACTGATGTGATATCTAAACAATCGGAATTTGATGCGAAGTGACTTTGGTACGGATTGAACTTTGGTGAGATTTTGAATTTTGGTGTGAACTAATGTTTGGTGTGAAGTGACCTTTATCTCAAATGATCAGGTTCAAACGGTTTGAACTCAAACTACCTGATGGGTCCAATTCATACGAACTGGGTCACTAATGTTCAATACATGCGAATTGGATACTTTGAAACGAACTGATCAACTTTAAATGACCACTTCGTGCGAAGTGGAAGTTTCTTTCACACGATCTATCTCATTCCATGCGAACTGGAGGCAATTCCATGCGAAGTTAACACTTTTCAAGCGAACTGGATGAGTTTCAAGCGAACTGGGCCACTTTCAAGCGAGTTGGGAGACCAATTTGTGTGAAGTGAGTGTATTTCACACGAACTGATGCTGATGTCACACGATCGGGTATGTTTTTGACAAAATTGATCCCATTTTAGGTCGATTTTACGTCTGACCCTTTCAAGGATTGATTAAAGCTATGTTTCGCGTGTTATATGTAAAAATCAATCCATTTTAACCGTAAAAACTTGTTTAATTTTGAAAAATGTGAAGAAGAATGAGTAGAAATGAGAAATTTCAGTGAAAACAAGCTTAAATGGTAAGAACTCTTCCTCCTGAACTCTGATACCACTTGTAGGATCGAGATTCGACCTATACGAGTCGTTCAGAAGAGTTCTAGATCAATACGAAAGGTGGAAACAGATGTATCGATGTTGTATCAGCTTGATTTACACTCAGTATCACTTATGATGTCTCTTGTATTGATTTCACAGCTTTACACGGCCTGGAGACACTTCGGCAGCACCTCTGCTCCGGAATCACAAAGTTACAAATGAAACACATGAGCTCCCTATATATAGATTTGGCCAGTTCGCATGAAACTAACATTACCAGTTCATGTGAAGTGCCACGTCGTACAAACTGGCTTTGCCAGTTCGTGTGAACTGGTCCACCCACTTTAAAACTCTATTTTCTTGACTACCGAGCTCTGGTTTATCCTATATAGATACAAGACTCGATACAAGACGAAGTCGACAGACATATGCACCAATCATCTTTTGGGTAGAAGCGGTAAATACAGCATACTATGTTCTTAAAAGAGTTCTTATTGTAAAACCTCACGGAAAAACTTCATATGAACTTCCCTTCAAAAGGAAGCTGCTTATTGATTTCTTTAGGCCGTTTAGATGTTCTTGCACTCTTCTAAACACTCAAGAGAATCTCATCAAGTTCGAAGCAGTGGATGATATCTGCTACTTCATGGGATATTCATCCACTCAGAAAGCCTACAGAGTCTACAACAAAAGAACAAAGATGGTGATTGAATCTTATTACGTTGACTTCCAAGAAGGAAACTATACTAACACTGGTAGTACTCCCGATTGGTTTTACGATGTGGGTGTGATTTTCAACACCTTCGAAATTCCAGAAGATGTTCCAGAAGAAGGACCTTCAGAAGCTGCTCAAGTTGAACCTCTATTTGATTATTCAGATATTGGTTTAACTCCTTTCACTACTCGTTTTTCTCCATTCTATACTGATCCACTTCTCTCTGTGGATGAAGTAAATGGTGACACTTCGCCTGTGAACACCCCTGAAAATGGTGCTTCTTCTTCACAGGCGAATGTGGATGAACCAACTCAGGAAGATGATCCTCCAGTAATCTACGTTGACAAACACTTCACCAACCTTTCGCAGCAAATTGACACTCGCAAAAATGCAGGATTCAAGAAAAATCGCAATTATCCTCTTGAGAATGTCATAGGTGCAGTAGAAGAAGGAGTACGTACACGTGGTCAGTCATCAAGCATCAATAAAGGGCTCTATGCCGCTTTTCTCTCGCAGTCTGTGCCTCGAGATATTGAAGAAGCCATTCAAGACTCCAGTTGGGTTCAAGCCATGCAGGAAGAACTATCTCAATTTCGCAAACTCAAAGTTTGGGAGCTAGTAGATCTACCTGAGGGAAAGTTTCCGATTGGTACAAAATGGGTCTTTCGCAACAAGATGGATGATCGTGGAGTAGTGATCAATAACAGGGCTAGATTGGTGGTGCAAGGTTTTCGTCAAGAAGAAAGAATTGATTACGAAGCAGTGTTTGCTCAAGTCGCAAGATTGTAGGCAATCAGAATATTCATGGCATACGCGTCTTACAGAAATTTCAAAGTTTTCCAGATGGACGTAAAGAGTGCTTTTCTGTATGGCAAGGTAAACGAAGAAGTCTACATGTGTCAGCCTCCAGGTTTCGAAGATCCGATTTTTTCCAGGCCGCTACTACAAGTTGCACAAAGCCATCTATGGTCTTCACCAAGCTCCACGTGCTTGGTACGAGACTTTGTCAACTTATCTTTTGAAGTGTGGGTACACCAGAGGAACAATCAACATGACTCTCTTCACCAAACGAATCAGAGAAGATGTAATGCCAGTCAGATTAATGTGGACGATATCATTTTCGGGTCAACAAATGAGGAGTTGTGTAAAGAATTCGAGACCGTCATGAAGGCAAAGTTCAAAATGAGCATGATGGGAGAACTCACGTTCTTCTTAGGATTAGAAGTGAAGCAAAAGGAGGACGCTATTCTTATTCACCAGGCTAAGTACATTCGGGATATTCTCACAAAGTATAACATGAATGACTGCAAAGTTGCAAGCACCCCGTTCGCCTCACAGACGGAGCTTACTCTAGATTCTCTAGGAAAAACAGTGAATAAGTCCTTCTACCGCTCAATGATAGGCTCCCTGATGTACTTAACTGCAAGCAGGCCTGACATTATGTGGGCAGTCTGTCTCTGTGCTCGTTTTCAGACAAATCCCAAAGAATCACATTAAACCGTTGTGAAGCGCATCTTCCGCTATCTTAAAGGAACTCCGAAACTGGGTCTTTGTATCCTAAAGATAGTAATTTTGATCCTATTGCTTATTTTGACAGTGATCATGCAGGTTTTAAAGTGGATCGAAGGTCTTTATCAGGAGTTGTCAATTCTTGGGAAATCATCTGATCTCTTGGCAAAGCAAGAAGCAGACAACTGTGTCCATCTCCACTGCTCAAGCTGAGTAAACTGCGGCCTACAATTGTTGTTCACAAGTTCTCTGGATACAGAATCAGTTGTTGGATTACGTAATCAACATCACGAAGACTCCGATATTCATCGATAATGAAGCATGTCTGGGAATTGTGAAGAATCCAATCCACCACTCAAGAACAAAGCATATCGAAATTTTTATTCACGTAATTTGAGATGCTTACGAGAAAGGATACATTCAAGTGGTGCCAGTGGACACAACACATCAACGGGCTGACATATTCACGAAAACTTTTGATAAAACCCGATTCAACCAGCTGGTAACCTGGTTGGAAATGGTTAATTTCCTTGAGTGGAAATGAATCTTGTTGTCCAAAAGCATTTGTAAATACTCTATCTTTTGTCCATATTAAAAAAAAAACGTTTGTTAAAAGTAAAACAAGTATCGTAAAATGTTGCCCACCAAAAAGATTTTCTGAAGCGTTAAATTTTCATTTTCGGGCAATGGACTTTCGAAAATAAAGATTTTAGGGGGCATATTCCAAAAAATCAAAATTAGATGCTTGTGTCTGACTCCTGTTAGAGGAAATGATAGAAAATTGCTAACACTTTGTCATTTCTTGAAAAACAGAAAACAAAAGAAATCGGGGTACCAAGCATCGACATGTTGGTAGATTCAGCAACACCAACGAGTAAACTGCTGTTAGGGAGCAAAACATAACATCTACACAAGGATTCTAGCTTTTATCAGGCATTACACATCATTGTGGGTAACACGTTGCGGCATATGGCTTAATGGTCTTAAATCTTGCGTTGATAGATTGCCAAAGTCTGAGATTTCGGGTCTTTATATTGGTATTTTATTCGGGGATATCATAGTTGTTCTTCTGCTGCATCCAAATACATGCTGACCTAGACGCTATGATATCTTTTCTAGAAAAGAGCTAAAAATGGCCAAATCCCTAAATTGAAGAAGCTTACATATAAAGTCATTCAAATGCGCAAAAATGCACAAATCGTACCAAATCTGGTATCTGTCTCCGCCCTCGGTAGTTTTCGGGATCTCTACTGTACGAAAATACTGACCTGATTGTGACAACTCGAAATTTAGAACCTTTCGTGTAACGTTATGTGATTAGTTGACATGATTGGTGTAATGATATATGTGAACATCTTATGTGAACTATATGTTATGTTTATGTGTATGCGTGTATGTATATGAACCGAAACAACAAGGACCCGACTCGAGACCATGTGGTCTCGAGTGAACAGTAACCGGTTGGGCTATTTGGGCCATAACCCCTTTAGCCGACTTGTAAACCCATTAGGGTGAACCATGAAGAACTAGTATATATGCTACACTCATGGCCACACTTACCATTTCTTTTGACAACACACATACTCCTCTACACACACTCTCCTACTTTCCCTCACAAACACTCCCTCATTCTCGGATTTGGACTCTTGGATCGGCTCACACACACACTCGGTTGGAAGATTCATACACACCTTTGAAACCCATCAACCGGTTAGTGTTTCTTGATGTTTATTGTTGAATATTAGTGATTCATGTTGTGTTTTGTGTTTGGATTGATGGTTATGACATTATGTTTCCTTGCTAAGTTTGCACATGAGGAATGATTGTTTATCAAGATGTTTGCTTGATAGAAAATAGCTACTTGTTGTCAAATGATGATATTATATGCATGATTGTGATAAATCGGTTAACATGTCTTGATTCGGATATATTGCATGATGGGTTATGATATCTTGTGTTTAAATGAAGTTTAAACTACTAGTTGTTGATGTTCATGAAACCGGTTTACATATGTCATGTAATCGGCTTAGTATAGAGCCGAGTTTGTGGGGGTATGCTTAAGTGTTTGATGGTTGTTCACGATCTTGTTTGAATAAGGGTTGTTTGTGTTATGAATATGTGAAGAACTTGATGAATGTGTTTTGAATATATGAAGAACAACTTGAATGTGCTTTGAAGGTGCTTTGAATATTTGAAATCTGATTTGTTTGATCCATTTTGGGTAAATGTTAGACAACAAAACATGTTTAGTGGATAGTACATAATTCTGCATGAATTTCATTGGATAGTACAAACTGTGAAGGATCAGCAGGTGCTGGGGAGTCGAGACCCCTGGTTTCGACTCGAGACCATAGCATGACAAACCGAGACCACAGGTTGCGACACAAGTTGCGAGTCGAGAACCCCTAGTCTCGACTCGAGACCACATGTGATCAACACAAACAGCATGACTCGAGACCATGCTTACGTGTCCGGTTGCGACTCGAGACCAACACATGCATGACCCGAGACCTCCTCCGATTGCGACTCGAGACCCTGTCAGCCACACTCGAGACCGCACAGTCTCGAGTAGAGACCGCACAGTCTCGACTCGAGACCACGCTTATTGGGCTTGCTTAGTTACGGGCCTAAGTTAATGGGCCGGCCTTATGGACTCCTTATGCTACTGTTTAATGCGTGTTTTGGGCTTGCACACCATTACGAGACCAACCGTTTGGGTCACCCTTAGACTATTACATGAATGTTACTGTGAAACTTGTTGTGAACTAGTTGATGAACTGCCATGCTAGAACTTGTATGCCATGATGGTTAATTGTACGTGCACTATTTGGGTTGAACCTGACTTAAATGGTATCTATGTTAGGACATAGTTGACCACTTGCAACTTGATTGACCTTTCTGTGTTACTGCCGAGCAAACCAAGGTGAGTTCACACCCTCTACAAAGCATGGGATTCCCTGGGTTGGGAACGGGGTTAAGGAACGTGGATTCCTCGTCCTCATTGGGTAGGACAGTAATGGTTCAGGAATGTGATTCCTCGTCCTGACGGACGGATAACTCGTACTAGACCAAAACTCTATCACGAAGTCCCTCCTTTTTATATCGAGTTAATCGCCGGGCCAATGGCGAGCGGGTCATTAGTTAGATAGCGCTATTTAGGTCTGACAAACCTCACACCGTGCCGCAGAGGACGGGCGTGAACTAATGGATCTAGGTCACGTCAATGATGATAGACATTGACAGTTTCAGGGCACATAAACATGACTACAGTCAGCAGTCGATATGGTAACGAGTCTAGTGTACGCATGGGGTAGCCCCCACGGCCGTAATGCCTGATAACTAACACGGGGTAGCCCCCACGGCTGGAATGCTGGAGTAACCGGGAACAAACAAGTCACGTTTTTAAACTATGGGGTAACCCCCACGGCAGGATGCCAGTTAAAGGAAACTGTTTTCGAAATAACTTAAAACGAACACCCAACCGTGAACTCACTCAACTAGTTGTTGACTCGTTACTACATGCTTTGCAGGACCATAGGTACTCAGCTGGAGCTTGCATGGAAGAGAGTCGTTGTGGGACATGGATTGCTGCGTGCCATGTTAAACTTGAAAACATTTGAACTTATGTTTTAACTTTAAGACTTATGCTTCCGCTTACAACTTAAACTTTGTTTTGTTTGAACACCAATCGTATTGGTTAGACTTTTATAACTATTTATATGCTCGTTCAGTATGATTGGTGGCTGGATCCTGGTCAGTCACGCCTCCAAGCGGTAGTACTCCGCAGGTGGATTTTGGGGGTGTGACAGATTGGTATCAGAGCCATTGGTTATAGTGAACTTGGTTTTAATAAAGGAGAAACGTTTTTTGTTAAAACCAGACTATAACCGGTATAGTGCTCAACGGCCCACAACGACGCTTCACTCCACATGCAAGGCTCGACATTCTAGGTGATATGATATGTGTATGTTGCCTACTTGTTAGTTACATAGTACATTGCCCATGGTATGCTTGATTAGTATAACTACTGTTGCTTGAACGCGTGCGTGCTTATTCTATCCTACCATCGTACTTCCGCGAACCTCTCTCACTCGTGTTACTCTTGATATGAAGAATCATGTCTGGACGCGTTAACATGACACAAGCCCAGTTGACGGCTTTGATCAACGAACGAGATGCCGCAGCACTCGCAGCTGCATACGCAGGAGGTATATCCTGCAGTCCGAACTTATCCTAGGATCTTTAGGATCCTACTCTCGTGAACCAACCTTTATGTTAAACTCTGTCTTTCTTTCACCTACCTTAGGTCAACATGCTCAGGCACCGGTGTGCACTTTTAAGACCTTTATGGACTGCCGACCCACTACTTTTAGCGGAACTGAAGGAGCAGTAGGTCTCCTCCACTGGTTTGAGAAACTAGAATCTGTGTTCGAAATGTGTGAATGCCCTGAAGCGCGCAGGGTGAAGTATGCTACTGGTACTCTCGAGGGTTTAGCCCTCACGTGGTGGAATGCTCAAGTGCAAATGCTGGGGTTGGTTGCTGCCAACGCCACCCCATGGGAAACTTTTAAGGAAATGATCAGAGAGGAATACTGCAGTCGCGACGACATTCATAAGCTGGAAGACGAGTTCTACAACCTCAAGATGACGGGGTCAGAGATTGAGGCGTATACTAAGAGATCGCATGAGCTTGCCCTATTGTGTCCTACTATGGTGGACCCTCCGTATAAGCGAATTGAACTGTATCTCAAGGGCTTGGTGCCAGAAATCCAAAGTCATGTGACTTCAGCAAACTTGGCCACTATCCAGCAGGTTGTTCAGTTGGCCCACCGTCTTACTGATCAGGCGGTGGAGCAGAACAAGTTACCAAAGCGCATAGGCGCTGCAACTACTTCTGGTACCTCTAGTGACAACAAACGGAAATGGGATGGAACTTCAAGCAAGGGTTCAACTTCTGTGCAATCTCAGTCTCAGCAGAGAAAGACTGACGACCACAAGAGCCCCAGTCAGCAATCGTCTGGTGGTCAAAGTCATGGTGGGTACAAGGGGAATCACCCCAAATGCAATCGTAGCAACCTACACCACAGTGGGCCATGCACCAGGGGTAACTGTCATCGGTGCAACAAGCCTGGTCATGTCGCAAAGGATTGCAGGAGCGCATACCCCGCCAATCAGAATCGTCAGCAACCTCAACAGAATCAGCGGCAGCAACAGGGTAACAACAAAGGGTGTTTTCAGTGTGGAGCTGAAGGCCACTTCAAGAAAGATTGTCCCCAACTGAACCAGAACAACAACAACAACAACAATCAGGGGAATGGTAACAATGGGAACCACAACAACAACAATGGTGCCAGGGGGCGAGTGTTCGTGATTGGCCAAGGTGAAGCAAGGAATGATCCCAACGTGGTGACGGGTAAGTTCCTTCTCAACGACTTTTATGTTACAGTCTTATTTGATTCGGGTGCCGATACTAGCTATGTGTCACTAGAAGTTAGTAAAATGCTTAAGCGTATTCCAACACCCCTGAGCAACAAGCACACTGTAGAGCTAGCTAATGGTAAGAGCTTGGAGGCCTCGCACGTAGTCAAAGGTTGCAAACTTGTCCTCGCTAACCAGACCTTCCCTATTGACCTTATTCCTATCGTCTTGGGTAGTTTTGATGTTGTCATTGGGATGGATTGGTTATCCCAACACCGAGCAGAGATACTATGCAACGAGAAGATCGTTCGTATTCCTGGTTCCGGTAGTGAACCACTTATGATTCGTGGCGACAAAAGAAGTGCTGTTGAGAACATCATCTCTCTCCTTAAGGCCTAGAAGTGCTTACGAAAGGGCCACACTGCCGTTTTGGCTCTAGTTACTGACACCACGGAGAAAGAGAAAAAGCTAGAAGACTTTCCAGTTGTACGTGACTATCCTGAGGTATTCCCCGAGGAGTTACCTGGCCTTCCACCCCATCGCCAAGTCGAGTTTCAGATTGAACTAGCTCCTGGAGCTGCACCTATAGCTCGTGCACCTTATCGTTTAGCTCCATCAGAGTTGGAAGAACTCTCTACGCAACTACAAGAACTCCTGGATAAGGGTTTTATTCGTCCTAGTTCATCGCCCTGGGGAGCTCCAGTACTATTTGTGAAGAAGAAGGACGGTACCTTCAGAATGTGTATCGACTATCGTGAACTCAATAAGGTGACTGTGAAGAACCGTTATCCTCTACCGCGTATTGACGACTTGTTCGACCAGTTGCAGGGGTCGAGCTACTATTCGAAGATCGATCTGAGATCGGGATATCACCAGCTGAGAGTTCGAGAAGAGGATGCCTCCAAGACAGCCTTTAGAACCCGTTATGGGCACTATGAGTTTTTGGTCATGCCGTTTGGGCTGACGAACGCACCCGCAGTTTTTATGGACTTGATGAATCGAGTGTGCAAGCCCTATCTGGACAAATTCGTTATAGTCTTCATCGACGACATCCTGGTCTATTCTAAGAGTCAGGAGGAACACGAACAACATCTACGACTTATTTTGGAACTCCTTCGAACAGAACAGCTTTACGCAAAGTTCTCGAAATGCGACTTCTGGCTTCATGAGGTCCATTTCCTAGGCCACGTGGTAAACAAGGATGGGATTCACGTTGATCCATCCAAGGTAGACTCTATTAAGAACTGGCCTGCACCTCGCACACCAAAGGAAATTCGCCAATTCTTGGGATTGGCAGGTTATTACAGGAGGTTCATTAAGGATTTTTCTAAGATCGCACAGCCTCTCACCTCGCTAACGCAGAAAGGCGTTGTTTATCATTGGGCAAATGCACAAGAGTTAGCTTTTCAACATCTAAAGGATAGACTTTGTAGTGCACCTATCCTTTCACTGCCAGAGGGCACAGACGATTTTGTGGTTTACTGTGATGCATCGATTCAAGGTCTTGGTTGTGTGTTGATGCAACGAGATAAAGTTATAGCCAACGCCTCACGACAACTCAAAGTTCATGAGAAGAACTACACTACACACGATTTAGAGCTGGGAGCTGTTGTTTTCGCACTTAAGTTATGGCGGCATTACCTGTACGGTACCAAGTGCGCCATCTACACCGACCACAGGAGCCTAGAGCACATATTCAAGGAGAAGGAACTGAATATGCGGCAACGACGATGGGTCGAACTACTCAATGACTACGAGTGCTCCATCAGGTATCACCCGGGCAAGGCCAAGGTTGTGGCTGTCGCCCTCAGTCGAAAGGACACTGCGCCTAAGCGCGTGAGAGCTTTACAACTCACTATACATTCTAGTCTCCCTTCTCAAATACGAGCTGCTCAGATAGAAGCACTGAAACCAGAAAACGTCAAGGCTGAAGCCCTACGCGGGTCAAGACAACGCTTAAAACAGAAGGAAGACGGTGCTTACTACGTAACAGGACGCATTTGGGTCCCACTCTATGGCAACCTACGAGAGCTTGTGATGGATGAAGCACACAAATCTCGCTACTCGGTACACCCACATAGCATGAAGACCCACATAGCAACTTACGTCAGCAAGTGTTTGACTTGTGCGCGAGTCAAGACAGAATATCAGAAACCCTCAGGCCTACTCCAGCAACCAGAGATACCACAATGGAAATGGGAGCAAATTTCCATGGATTTCGTTACTGGCCTACCTAGATCCCAGCGCGGAAACGATACTATTTAGGTGATCGTGGATCGACTCACGAAATCCGCACACTTTTTGGCAATTAAAGAAACGGATAAATTCTCCACTCTAGCGGAGATATACCTCAAGGAAGTTGTTTCGAGGCACGGTGTGACAACTCGAATTTCTAAGATTTCTATTCCGTATTTATTACACGTTCATGTAAGTGCACAATTGATTTCCATGAAATTATATATGTTTGATTGTTTGATTGTGTATAAGTTGTTGGTTATTTGTGAAACTTGTCTAATGTGTAAAACTTGGTGGTGGAACTATGAAACAGTAAACTTGTCAAATATTAGATGGTGTGCATTTGTAAATTATGATACTTAGGGATGTAGATGATAATTAGTGAAAATCCTAAATACTTAACCCTAATCTCAATTCTCTAATCATTTGCACACAAAACTAGAACACATACTTTCACCTCTCTAATTCTCTAGCAAGCATCATCACCAAATCATTGGCAAGATAATCATCACACTTGATTCCTCTTCCTCTAGTATCATTCAAGGTAATTGTTTAATCATTGTTCATGATTGATTGTTGATTGATTTCTTGATTATGTGTTCATGAAAACCCTAATTGGTTTCTTGGTTATTGTCAATTATTGATTCTTGATTGGTGTTCATAGAAACCCTAGTTCTTCTCATAATATTCTGCGATGCTTGGTTTGATTCGGATTAGGATGATGATGATATTGTGTAGTTGTATTCGATTGCCTGTGAATGATAAAATGGTTGGATGTTGAATCGATGTTGCAATGCACTGAAACTTAGGGTTCCTGATCGTAGAAAGAAAGAACGTAACTGATTGAATGTGTTTGTGTAAACTGTTACAATCGTAATTGATGTTGTCTGAGTTTAATCTTTAACATGTAGTCCGAAGATAATAGTTTACATAATGGACCGAACTTAATTTGGATCACCATGGTCCGAATATAAATGGACCACCTTGGTCCGAGTTTAATTAAGATCAACCTTGTCCGACTTTAACCAATTCCCTTGGACCGAGTTTAATTGATGTGTAAATGTCCGAGTTTATTGTTGAAGTATGGTCCGAACATAAGGTAATCAACATGGTCCGAGTTTATTACATTGATGTGTGGTCCGAGTTTAAAGACACAACATCGACCGAGTTTAAATGGATCAAGAATGGTCCGAGTTTAATTGGAACACCTTAGGTCCGAGTTTAATTTAATTGCTAGTGGACCGAGTTTATTGAACATGTGTTGTCCGAGTATAATTGGACCTCCTTGCTCCGAATTTAAACAAATTAGTAGTTGTCCGAGTTTAATTGGACACATGATTGGGCCGAGTTATTGTAATTCGAATTGGTCCGAGTTTATTGAGATGGGGCCGAGGTTATACAATGAAAAATCAAATTGTCTGAGTTATTGTATAATTTCATGTATATCAGGGTTTTGAACAGGGGAGACCCCCCCCCCCATATTTGTCTGATGCATGATCCGGTATATGTTAGTAGGAATTACGCGAATTGTATGAATACGTGAATTGTATGAATGGATTAACTGTTACGTGAAACATGATTGATACATGACATTGACTATCAAACACTATGTGACACTTGATTACATGTGTATCATTGCGAATATGAACTGATTTGTTATACGTGCAAACAATAGGACTTGATTAATTACTTGTGAGTGCATAACCTAGCATACCGAGCAAAACCAAGGTGAGTTCACACTCTTACCAAGGCATGGGATTCCCGGGGTGTTGGGAATGGGATTGAAAGGTTGATTAGATACTCTATTGACACTATGACTAGACTACCACTTTACTATCCTCGGTTGTGAAGGATACCTATAGTTACGAGTAGTCTAGTGGTTATACAACGTGGAACACCACCACCAGTAACGTGGAACACCACCACCAGTAACGTGGAACACCACCACCAGTAACGTGGAACACCACCACCAGTAACGTGGAACACCACCACCAGTAACGTGGAACACCACCACCAGTAACGTGGAACACCACCACCAGTAACGTGGAACACCACCACCAGTAACGTGGAACACCACCACCAGTAACGTGGAACACCACCACCAGTAACGTGGAACACCACCACCAATAGAACATACAATCGGCCCAGTAGAGCCACCTGTTACAAACGAACTTACTATTACGCATTTACTTTCTGTGAACTCGCTCAACTAGTTTGTTGATCATTCTGTTACATGCCTTGCAGATCGTTAGGTACTTGGAGCTTGCACTGGAGAAGCGGGTCGTTGTGGACAAGGATCGTGGTTTCTACGTTGAACTATTATGATATTTAAACTATAAACTATTGTTGGATTATTTACTATGCTTCCGCAACTTAAATTATGTTTTGTTGAAACATCAATCGTATTGAATGGTTTGTTTACATTTATTATATTTGACATTAATTACATGTTCAATATGATTGGTGGCTTGATCCTGGTCAGTCACGCTCCCAAGCGGTGATACTCCGCAGGTGGATTTTGGGGGTGTGACAGATTGGTATCAGAGCCATTGGTTATAGAGAACTTGGTTTTAATATGGAAAAACGTTTTTATTAAAACCAGACTATAACCAGAACAGTGCTCTCAACGATCCACAACGACGCTTCGCTCCACGTGCAAGACTCAACTTCCTAGGTAATAAGGTTTATGTTTATTGCCTACATGCTAGAATTTGCATAGAACTTTGCTCGTAGTATGCTTACATTACCTTGCTCACAACTTGTCATTGCATGAGAATACTTATGTGCTTACACTCTTCTGTCATCGCACTATTCGCGAACCTTTCTCACTTATGTTGCCTTTGATGTGAAGATCAATGGCCGCACGAATTACCATGACTCAAGCCCAGCTAGAGGCTCTCGTTGCTGCGGCAGTTGCAGCCGCCCAAGCAGGTAGTATATCCTGCGGTATAGATTCATACTAGGGTCTTTAGATCCTACAATAATTCTCGTATTTAACCTTGTCCTATTCGTACACAATAGGTCAACCCGCTCAGCAACAACCTGCGTGTACCTTCAAGACTTTCATGGACTGTCGTCCTAGCTCGTTCAGTGGCACGGAGGGGGCAGTTGGACTCCTCCACTGGTTTGAAAAGATCGAGTCGGTTTTCGAAATGTGTGAATGCCCTGAGGCTCACAGGGTGAAGTTCGCCACTGGCACACTTGAAGGGATTGCGCTCACTTGGTGGAACGCACAAGTGCAGATCTTAGGGTTGGCAGCTGCTAACGCCACACCCTGGAATGATTTCAAAGAGCTGATTAAGAGGGAATACTGCACTAGAGAGGACATCCACAAGTTGGAGGACGAGTTGTATAACTTGAAAATGGTTGGTTCGGAAATCGAAGCTTACACCAAGAGATCAAATGAGTTGGCTGTGTTATGTCCAACTATGGTGGACCCTCCATACAAGCGTATTGAGTTGTATCTCAAGGGGCTTGCGCCAGAGATCCAGAGCCACGTGACGTCGGCTAACCTCAACAACATACAGGAAATTCAGCATCTCGCTCATCGCATTACCGATCAGGCAGTAGATCAGAACAAACTGCCAAAGCGTGTCAGCGCTACCGCTACTGCTACCGCTACTGCTTCTACTACACTTGCTACTCCCAGTGAAAGTAAGAGAAAATGGGATGGGGATTCTAGCAAGGGATCAGCTTCAGTGCGGTCGCAAGCTCAACAGCGAAAGACAGACAGTTATCAGAGTCCCAGTCAGCACTCCTCAAGCAGCCACAGACAGGGAGGGTATCGAGGAAACCTTCCAAAGTGTAACACCTGCAACAAACATCACAGTGGCCAGTGTAATAAGGTTCGTTGTCAAAGATGCCTCAAGATGGGTCACGAGGCTAAAGATTGTAGAAGCGCTCGTCCTGCAAACCAGAATCAGCAGCAACCCCAGGCACAACAGAATCAGCAGCAGGGTAACAAAGGGTGTTTCCAGTGTGGGGCAGAAGGTCATTACAAACGCGATTGTCCTCAGTTGAACCAGAATCAGAACCACAACAATAACCAGGGCAACGGGAACAACAACAACAACAACAGGGGAAACAACAACAACAATGGCAACGAGGCAAGAGGTCAAGCTTTCGTGTTAGGACGAGGAGACGCAATGAACGATATTTGAATTTATAACTTATTTTGAGTTTTCATTATTATGTTTCCGCTACTCAAACAAAGTTTGGTTTGAACATTTATCGTGATGGGTTTTATGAATTGTTTTACCTATTATATTTTATGTTTGGTATGATGGATGTTTTGATATTATTGAGCACACCTGCCGTATTTATGGACCTTACGAACAGGGTGTGCAAACCTTACCTGGACAAATTGTCCTTGACTCCATCGACGACATTCGGATCTACTCCAAGAGTCATGAGGAACACGAGCAGCACTTACGTTTTATCTTGGAACTTTTCGGAAGGAGCAAATGTACGCCAAGTTTTCTAAATGTGACTTCTGGATACGTGAAGTCCACTTCTTAGGCCATGTGGTGAACAAGGACGGGATTCATGTCGATCCATCCAAGGTAGATTCGATCAGAAATTGGCCAGCACCGCGTACACCAACAGAAATACGCCAATTCTTGGGTTTGGCGGGATACTACAGGCGGTTTATCAAAGACTTCTCCAAGATCGCGCAGCCGCTTACTATGCTAACACAGAAAGGTGTCGTTTACAGATGGGGTAATACGCAGGAAACTGCTTTTCAGTACTTGAAGGATAGATTATGCAGCGCACCTATCCTCTCATTGCCCGAGGGCACGGATGACTTCGTGGTTTATTGTGACGCATCGATACAGGGGCTGGGTTGTGTATTGATGCAGCGGGATAAAGTTATTGCCTACGCCTCTCGTCAACTCAAGGTTCATGAACGGAACTACACGACGCACGATTTGGAGCTGGGAGCTGTTGTTTTTGCGCTTAAGATATGGCGACACTACCTGTACGGTACCAAGTGCACAATTTACACCGATCACAGGAGTCTCGAGCATATCTTCAAGCAGAAGGAATTGAATATGCGTCAACGACGATGGGTCGAACTGCTTAATGATTACGAATGCGCTATCAAGTATCATCCAGGCAAGGCCAATGTTGTGGCTGACGCCCTTAGTCGGAAAGACACTCTACCGAAGCGCGTGCGAGCGCTACAGCTTACTATTCAGTCTAGTCTTCCTTCTCAGATACGAGCTGCTCAGTTTGAAGCACTAAAACCCGAAAACGTCAAGGCTGAAGCCTTACGTGGTTCACGGCAACAGATGGAACAAAAGGAAGACGGCGCTTACTATGCAACGGGGCGTATTTGGGTCCCACTTTATGGCGGTTTACGCGAACTTGTAATGGATGAAGCTCACAAGTCTCGCTATTCGGTACATCCAGGGTCGGATAAAATGTACCACGACATCAGCACTACTTATTGGTGGCCTAGTATGAAGGCTCACATCGCTACGTACGTTGGAAAATGCTTAACCTGTGCGAGAGTCAAGGTTGAATATCAGAAACCATCTGGTCTACTTCAGCAGCCTAAGATACCGCAATGGAAATGGGAGCAAATTTCCATGGATTTTGTTACTGGCCTTCCTAGATCCCAGCGTGGGAATGACACTATCTGGGCGATCGTTGATCGACTCACAAAGTCTGCTCACTTCTTGGCTATCAAAGAAACGGATAAGTTTCTACCCTAGCAGACATCTACACGAAAGAAGTTGTTTTGAGGCACGGAGTGCCAATCTCTACCATTTCGGATCGCGATGCACGATTCACGTCAGAGCTATGGCAAGCGATGCATAAATCCTTTGGCTCACGATTAGACATGAGCACGGCATATCACCCTCAGACGGATGGGCAGTCTGAGCGAACGATTCAAACACTTGAAGACATGCTTCGGGCATGTGTTATCGATTTCGGCAACGGCTGGGAAAAGCATCTTCCTTTGGTGGAGTTTTCATACAATAATAGCTATCATACCAGCATCCAAATCGCTCCATTCGAGGCATTGTACGGACGTAAATGCCGGTCACCTCTCTGTTGGGCAGAGGTGGGGGATAGTCAAATTACGGGTCCAGAGATCGTAGTGGACGCCACAGAAAAGATTGCACAGATACGACAACGCATGGCGGCAGCACGCGACCGTCAGAAAGCCTACGCGGGCAAGCGTAGCACGCCTTGGAATTTCAGGTCGGGGACCGGGTTTTATTAAAAGTCTCACCCTGGAAGGGTGTGGTTCGTTTAGGTAAACGAGGCAAACTCAATCCACGGTATGTTGGACCGTTCGAAATCACTGAAAGAATAGGCCCATTAGCCTACAGACTGAACCTAACAGCTGAACTCGGTGCAGTTCACAATGTATTTCATGTGTCGAATCTGAAGAAGTGCCTGTCAGATGAGACCCTTATAGTTCCTTTTAAGGAACTCACTATCGACGAGCGGTTGCAGTTCGTCGAGGAACCAGTTGAAATCACGGACCGGGATGTAAGGTCCTCAAACACAAGAGAATCCCTCTTGTTCGAGTTCGTTGGAACTCCCGACGTGGCCCAGAGTACACCTGGGAACGCGAAGATCAGATGACAGAAAAGTACCCCAGTTATTCGAAACCAATGCATCCACTACTGAGGCTGAAGCTACTACTACTGAATTTCGGGACGAAATTCCAAATCAACGGGGGGATGATGTGACACCCCAGGAAAACCGGTAAACGATGTAACTTACCTAGCTTCCTCAGTGAGTGCGTACCAAATTTCGGGACGAAATTTCTTTTAAGTTGGGGATAATGTGACAACTCGAATTTCTAAGATTTCTATTCCGTATTTATTACACGTTCATGTAAGTGCACAATTGATTTCCATGAAATTATATATGTTTGATTGTTTGATTGTGTATAAGTTGTTGGTTATTTGTGAAACTTGTCTAATGTGTAAAACTTGGTGGTGGAACTATGAAACAGTAAACTTGTCAAATATTAGATGGTGTGCATTTGTAAATTATGATACTTAGGGATGTAGATGATAATTAGTGAAAATCCTAAATACTTAACCCTAATCTCAATTCTCTAATCATTTGCACACAAAACTAGAACACATACTTTCACCTCTCTAATTCTCTAGCAAGCATCATCACCAAATCATTGGCAAGATAATCATCACACTTGATTCCTCTTCCTCTAGTATCATTCAAGGTAATTGTTTAATCATTGTTCATGATTGATTGTTGATTGATTTCTTGATTATGTGTTCATGAAAACCCTAATTGGTTTCTTGGTTATTGTCAATTATTGATTCTTGATTGGTGTTCATAGAAACCCTAGTTCTTCTCATAATATTCTGCGATGCTTGGTTTGATTCGGATTAGGATGATGATGATATTGTGTAGTTGTATTCGATTGCCTGTGAATGATAAAATGGTTGGATGTTGAATCGATGTTGCAATGCACTGAAACTTAGGGTTCCTGATCGTAGAAAGAAAGAACGTAACTGATTGAATGTGTTTGTGTAAACTGTTACAATCGTAATTGATGTTGTCTGAGTTTAATCTTTAACATGTAGTCCGAAGATAATAGTTTACATAATGGACCGAACTTAATTTGGATCACCATGGTCCGAATATAAATGGACCACCTTGGTCCGAGTTTAATTAAGATCAACCTTGTCCGACTTTAACCAATTCCCTTGGACCGAGTTTAATTGATGTGTAAATGTCCGAGTTTATTGTTGAAGTATGGTCCGAACATAAGGTAATCAACATGGTCCGAGTTTATTACATTGATGTGTGGTCCGAGTTTAAAGACACAACATCGACCGAGTTTAAATGGATCAAGAATGGTCCGAGTTTAATTGGAACACCTTAGGTCCGAGTTTAATTTAATTGCTAGTGGACCGAGTTTATTGAACATGTGTTGTCCGAGTATAATTGGACCTCCTTGCTCCGAATTTAAACAAATTAGTAGTTGTCCGAGTTTAATTGGACACATGATTGGGCCGAGTTATTGTAATTCGAATTGGTCCGAGTTTATTGAGATGGGGCCGAGGTTATACAATGAAAAATCAAATTGTCTGAGTTATTGTATAATTTCATGTATATCAGGGTTTTGAACAGGGGAGACCCCCCCCCCATATTTGTCTGATGCATGATCCGGTATATGTTAGTAGGAATTACGCGAATTGTATGAATACGTGAATTGTATGAATGGATTAACTGTTACGTGAAACATGATTGATACATGACATTGACTATCAAACACTATGTGACACTTGATTACATGTGTATCATTGCGAATATGAACTGATTTGTTATACGTGCAAACAATAGGACTTGATTAATTACTTGTGAGTGCATAACCTAGCATACCGAGCAAAACCAAGGTGAGTTCACACTCTTACCAAGGCATGGGATTCCCGGGGTGTTGGGAATGGGATTGAAAGGTTGATTAGATACTCTATTGACACTATGACTAGACTACCACTTTACTATCCTCGGTTGTGAAGGATACCTATAGTTACGAGTAGTCTAGTGGTTATACAACGTGGAACACCACCACCAGTAACGTGGAACACCACCACCAGTAACGTGGAACACCACCACCAGTAACGTGGAACACCACCACCAGTAACGTGGAACACCACCACCAGTAACGTGGAACACCACCACCAGTAACGTGGAACACCACCACCAGTAACGTGGAACACCACCACCAGTAACGTGGAACACCACCACCAGTAACGTGGAACACCACCACCAGTAACGTGGAACACCACCACCAATAGAACATACAATCGGCCCAGTAGAGCCACCTGTTACAAACGAACTTACTATTACGCATTTACTTTCTGTGAACTCGCTCAACTAGTTTGTTGATCATTCTGTTACATGCCTTGCAGATCGTTAGGTACTTGGAGCTTGCACTGGAGAAGCGGGTCGTTGTGGACAAGGATCGTGGTTTCTACGTTGAACTATTATGATATTTAAACTATAAACTATTGTTGGATTATTTACTATGCTTCCGCAACTTAAATTATGTTTTGTTGAAACATCAATCGTATTGAATGGTTTGTTTACATTTATTATATTTGACATTAATTACATGTTCAATATGATTGGTGGCTTGATCCTGGTCAGTCACGCTCCCAAGCGGTGATACTCCGCAGGTGGATTTTGGGGGTGTGACACACGGGGTGCCCACCTCTATCATCTCTGATCGGGATGCGCGTTTTACTTCAGAGCTGTGGCAAGCAATGCACAAGTCCTTTGGCTCACGACTAGATATGAGCACAGCGTATCACCCACAGACGGACGGGCAGTCCGAGCGCACTATTCAGACCTTAGAAGACATGCTTTGCGCATGTGTAATCGACTTTGGCAACAGCTGGGAGAAGCATCTACCACTTGTGGAATTCTCGTACAATAACAGCTACCACACCAGCATTAAAGCTGCTCCGTTCGAGGCATTGTACGGACGTAAATGCCGGTCACCTCTTTGTTGGGCAGAGGTGGGGGATAGTCAAATCATTGGTCCAGAACATGTGGTAGACACTACTGAGCGGATTGCTCAAATACGACAACGCATGGCGGCCGCTCGTGACCGTTAGAAAGCCTACGCCGATAAGGGCAGGAAACCACTTGAGCTCCAGGTTGGGGAGCGGGTATTACTCAAAGTTTCACCCTGGAAGGGTGTGGTTCGTTTTGGTAAACGAGGCAAACTTAACCCACGATACGTTGGACCTTTTGAAATCATTGAGAAAATAGGCAAGGTGGCCTACCGACTAAACTTACCAGCAGAACTCGATGCAGTTCACAACGTTTTTCACGTGTCGAATCTGAAGAAGTGTCTGTCAGATGAGACCCACGTAGTTCCTCTGAAGGAACTCACTATTGACGAACAGTTACGATTCGTCGAGGAACCGGTTGAAATCACGGACCAGGATGTTAAGGTCCTCAAGAGCACTAGAATACCTCTCATTCGAGTTCGTTGGAACTCACGTCGCGGCCCAGAGTTCACCTGGGAGCGCGAAGATCGGATGAAACAAAAGTATCCCCAACTGTTTGCAAACAGTACGACCACTACTGAGGCTGAAGCTACGGAATTTCGGGACGAAATTCCAGATCAACGGGGGGAGGATGTGACACCCCAGGAAAACCGGGAAAACCATACAACTTAACTAGCTTCCTCAGTGAGTGCCATCAAATTTCGGGACGAAATTTCTTTCAACTTGGGGATGATGTGACAACTCGAAATTTAGAACCTTTCGTGTAACGTTATGTGATTAGTTGACATGATTGGTGTAATGATATATGTGAACATCTTATGTGAACTATATGTTATGTTTATGTGTATGCGTGTATGTATATGAACCGAAACAACAAGGACCCGACTCGAGACCATGTGGTCTCGAGTGAACAGTAACCGGTTGGGCTATTTGGGCCATAACCCCTTTAGCCGACTTGTAAACCCATTAGGGTGAACCATGAAGAACTAGTATATATGCTACACTCATGGCCACACTTACCATTTCTTTTGACAACACACATACTCCTCTACACACACTCTCCTACTTTCCCTCACAAACACTCCCTCATTCTCGGATTTGGACTCTTGGATCGGCTCACACACACACTCGGTTGGAAGATTCATACACACCTTTGAAACCCATCAACCGGTTAGTGTTTCTTGATGTTTATTGTTGAATATTAGTGATTCATGTTGTGTTTTGTGTTTGGATTGATGGTTATGACATTATGTTTCCTTGCTAAGTTTGCACATGAGGAATGATTGTTTATCAAGATGTTTGCTTGATAGAAAATAGCTACTTGTTGTCAAATGATGATATTATATGCATGATTGTGATAAATCGGTTAACATGTCTTGATTCGGATATATTGCATGATGGGTTATGATATCTTGTGTTTAAATGAAGTTTAAACTACTAGTTGTTGATGTTCATGAAACCGGTTTACATATGTCATGTAATCGGCTTAGTATAGAGCCGAGTTTGTGGGGGTATGCTTAAGTGTTTGATGGTTGTTCACGATCTTGTTTGAATAAGGGTTGTTTGTGTTATGAATATGTGAAGAACTTGATGAATGTGTTTTGAATATATGAAGAACAACTTGAATG